>NW_026990789.1:0-45588 GCF_036250125.1 Pseudopipra pipra | reverse complement strand
CCTGGGCACTCTGTGGGCAGGCAGGGCTTTCTGTGCTGGCACCTTTTCCCTGCGAGGAATCCTCATTTGGATCGGGTTTGGATCGGGTGGCCGGCAATGGCGGGGCGGGGCTGACCAAAGGGGGGACAGCAGCCCTGTTTCCCGGGACAGAAAGCTTGTGAGGTTTGGCTTTCAGGTGCAGTGTGTGGCGCAGCCTGGGGTGTCCGTGGGCAGGCAGGGCTTTCTGTGCTGGCACCTTTTCCCTGCGAGGAATCCTCATTTGGATCGAGTTTTGGGGGGGCTGCTAAAGTGGCGGGGCGGGGCTGACCAAAGAGGGGACAGCAGCCCTGTTTCCCGGGACAGAAAGCTTGTGAGGTTTGGCTTTCAGGTGCATTGTGTGGCTCAGCGTGGGCACTCTGTGGGCAGGCAGGGCTTTCTGTGCTGGCACCTTTTCCCTGCGAGGAATCCTCATTTGGATCGAGTTTTGGGGGGGCTGCTAAAATGGCGGGGCGGGGCTGACCAAAGGGGGGACAGCAGCCCTGTTTCCCGGGACAGAAAGCTTGTGAGGTTTGGCTTTCAGGTGCAGTTTGTGGCGCAGCCTGGGCACTCTGTGGGCAGGCAGGGCTTTCTGTGCTGGCACCTTTTCCCTGCGAGGAGTCCTCATTTGGATCGGGTTTGGATCGGGTGGCCGGCAGTGGTGGGCGGGGGTGACCAAAGGGGGGACAGCAGCCCTGTTTCCCGGGACAGAAAGCTTGTGAGGTTTGGCTTTCAGGTGCAGTGTGTGGCGCAGCCTGGGGTGTCCGTGGGCAGGCAGGGCTTTCTGTGCTGGCACCTTTTCCCTGCGAGGAATCCTCGTTTGGATCGGGTTTTGGGGGGGCTGCTAAAATGGCGGGGCGGGGCTGACCAAAGGGGGGACAGCAACCCTGTTTCCCGGGACAGAAAGCTTGTGAGGTTTGGCTTTCAGGTGCAGTGTGTGGCACAGCCTGGGCACTCTGTGGGCAGGCAGGGCTTTCTGTGCTGGCACCTTTTCCCTGCGAGGAACCCTCATTTGGATCGGGTTTGGATCGGGTGGCCGGCAGTGGTGGGCGGGGCTGACCAAAGGGGGGACAGCAGCCCTGTTTCCCGGGACAGAAAGCTTGTGAGGTTTGGCTTTCAGGTGCAGTGTGTGGCGCAGCCTGGGCACTCTGTGGGCAGGCAGGGCTTTCTGTGCTGGCACCTTTTCCCTGCGAGGAATCCTCATTTGGATCGAGTTTGGGGGGGGCTGCTAAAATGGCGGGGCGGGGCTGACCAAAGGGGGGACAGCAGCCCTGTTTCCCGGGACAGAAAGCTTGTGAGGTTTGGCTTTCAGGTGCAGTGTGTGGCTCAGCCTGGGCACTCTGTGGGCAGGCAGGGCTTTCTGTGCTGGCACCTTTTCCCTGCGAGGAATCCTCATTTGGATCGAGTTTGGGGGGGGCTGCTAAAATGGCGGGGCGGGGGTGACCAAAGTGGGGACTGCCGCCCTGTTTCCCGGGACAAAAAGCTTGTGAGATTTCGCTTTCAGGTGCAGTGTGTGGCGGAGCCTGGGCACTCTGTGGGCAGGCAGGGCTTTCTGTGCTGGCACCTTTTCCCTGCGAGGAATCCTCATTTGGATCGGGTTTTGGGGGGGCTGCTAAAATGGCGGGGCGGGGCTGACCAAAGGGGGGACAGCAGCCCTGTTTCCCGGGACAGAAAGCTTGTGAGGTTTGGCTTTCAGGTGCAGTGTGTGGCACAGCCTGGGCACTCTGTGGGCAGGCAGGGCTTTCTGTGCTGGCACCTTTTCCCTGCGAGGAATCCTCATTTGGATCGGGTTTGGATCGGGTGGCCGGCAATGGCGGGGCGGGGCTGACCAAAGGGGGGAGAGCAGCCCTGTTTCCCGGGACAGAAAGCTTGTGAGGTTTTGCTTTCAGGTGCAGTGTGTGGCGCAGCCTGGGGTGTCCGTGGGCAGGCAGGGCTTTCTGTGCTGGCACCTTTTCCCTGCGAGGAATCCTCATTTGGATCGAGTTTTGGGGGTGCTGCTAAAATGGCGGGGCGGGGGTGACCAAAGAGGGGACAGCAGCCCTGTTTCCCGGGACAGAAAGCTTGTGAGGTTTGGCTTTCAGGTGCAGTGTGTGGCACAGCCTGGGCACTCTGTGGGCAGGCAGGGCGTTCTGTGCTGGCACCTTTTCCCTGCGAGGAATCCTCATTTGGATCGGGTTTGGATCGGGTGGCCGGCAGTGGTTGGCGGGGCTGACCAAAGTGGGGGACAGCAGCCCAGTTTCCCGGGACAGAAAGCTTGTGAGATTTGGCTTTCAGGTGCATTGTGTGGCTCAGCCTGGGCACTCTGTGGGCAGGCAGGGCTTTCTGTGTTGGCACCTTTTCCCTGCGAGGAATCCTCATTTGGATCGGGTTTGGATCGGGTGGCCGGCGATGGCGGGGCGGGGGAGACCAAAGGGGGGACAGCAGCCCTGTTTCCCGGGACAGAAAGCTTGTGAGGTTTGGCTTTCAGGTGCAGTGTGTGGCACAGCCTGGGCACTCTGTGGGCAGGCAGGGCTTTCTGTGCTGGCACCTTTTCCCTGCGAGGAATCCTCATTTGGATCGAGTTTGGGGGGGGCTGCTAAAATGGCGGGGCGGGGCTGAGCAAAGGGGGGACAGCAGCCCTGTTTCCCGGGACAGAAAGCTTGTGAGGTTTGGCTTTCAGGTGCATTGTGTGGCTCAGCCTGGGCACTCTGTGGGCAGGCAGGGCTTTCTGTGCTGGCACCTTTTCCCTGCGAGGAATCCTCATTTGGATCGGGTTTGGATCGGGTGGCCGGCAATGGCGGGGCGGGGCTGACCAAAGGGGGGACAGCAGCCTTGTTTCCCGGGACAGAAAGCTTGTGAGGTTTGGCTTTCAGGTGCAGTGTGTGGCGCAGCCTGGGGTGTCCGTGGGCAGGCAGGGCTTTCTGTGCTGGCACCTTTTCCCTGCGAGGAATCCTCATTTGGATCGGGTTTTGGGGGGGCTGCTAAAATGGCGGGGCGGGGCTGACCAAAGGGGGGACAGCAGCCCTGTTTCCCGGGACAGAAAGCTTGTGAGGTTTGGCTTTCAGGTGCAGTGTGTGGCGCAGCCTGGGGTGTCCGTGGGCAGGCAGGGCTTTCTGTGCTGGCACCTTTTCCCTGCGAGGAATCCTCGTTTGGATCGGGTTTTGGGGGGGCTGCTAAAATGGCGGGGCGGGGCTGACCAAAGGGGGGACAGCAACCCTGTTTCCCGGGACAGAAAGCTTGTGAGGTTTGGCTTTCAGGTGCAGTGTGTGGCGCAGCCTGGGCACTCTGTGGGCAGGCAGGGCTTTCTGTGCTGGCACCTTTTCCCTGCGAGGAATCCTCATTTGGATCGAGTTTGGGGGGGGCTGCTAAAATGGCGGGGCGGGGCTGACCAAAGGGGGGACAGCAGCCCTGTTTCCCGGGACAGAAAGCTTGTGAGGTTTGGCTTTCAGGTGCAGTGTGTGGCTCAGCCTGGGGTGTCCGTGGGCAGGCAGGGCTTTCTGTGCTGGCACCTTTTCCCTGCGAGGAATCCTCATTTGGATCGGGTTTGGATCGGGTGGCCGGCAGTGGTGGGCGGGGCTGACCAAAGGGGGGACAGCAGCCCTGTTTCCCGGGACAGAAAGCTTGTGAGGTTTGGCTTTCAGGTGCAGTGTGTGGCGCAGCCTGGGGTGTCCGTGGGCAGGCAGGGCTTTCTGTGCTGGCACCTTTTCCCTGCGAGGAATCCTCATTTGGATCGGGATTGGATCGTTTGGCCGGCAGTGGTGGGCGGGGGTGACCAAAGGGGGGACAGCAGCCCTGTTTCCCGGGACAGAAAGCTTGTGAGGTTTGGCTTTCAGGTGCAGTGTGTGGCACAGCCTGGGCACTCTGTGGGCAGGCAGGGCTTTCTGTGCTGGCACCTTTTCCCTGCGAGGAATCCTCATTTGGATCGGGTTTTGGGGGGGCTGCTAAAATGGCGGGGCGGGGCTGACCAAAGGGGGGACAGCAGCCCTGTTTCCCGGGACAGAAAGCTTGTGAGGTTTGGCTTTCAGGTGCAGTGTGTGGCACAGCCTGGGCACTCTGTGGGCAGCCAGGGCTTTCTGTGCTGGCACCTTTTCCCTGCGAGGGATCCTCATTTGGATCGGGTTTGGATCGTGTGGCCGGCAGTGGTGGGCGGGGCTGACCAAGGGGGAGGACAGCAGCCCTGTTTCCCGGGACAGAAAGCTTGTGAGGTTTAGCTTTCAGGTGCAGTGTGTGGCGCAGCCTGGGTACACTGTGGGCAGGCAGGGCTTTCTGTGCTGGCACCTTTTCCCTGCGAGGAATCCTCGTTTGGATCGGGTTTTGGGGGGGCTGCTGAAGTGGCGGGGCGGGGCTGACCAAAGGGGGGACAGCAGCCCTGTTTCCCGGGACAGAAAGCTTGTGAGATTTGGCTTTCAGGTGCAGTGTGTGTGGCACAGCCTGGGCACTCTGTGGGCAGGCAGGGCTTTCTGTGCTGGCACCTTTTCCCTGCGAGGAATCCTCATTTGGATCGGGTTTGGATCGAGTGGCCGGCAGTGGTTGGCGGGGCTGACCAAGGTGGGGGACAGCAGCCCTGTTTCCCGGGACAGAAAGCTTGTGAGATTTGGCTTTCAGGTGCAGTGTGTGGCGCAGCCTCGGGTGTCCGTGGGCAGGCAGGGCTTTCTGTGCTGGCACCTTTTCCCTGCGAGGAATCCTCATTTGGATCGGGTTTTGGGGGGGCTGCTAAAATGGCGGGGCGGGGCTGACCAAAGGGGGGACAGCAGCCCTGTTTCCCGGGACAGAAAGCTTGTGAGGTTTGGCTTTCAGGTGCATTGTGTGGCTCAGCCTGGGCACTCTGTTGGCAGGCAGGGCTTTCTGTGCTGGCACCTTTTCCCTGCGAGGAATCCTCATTTGGATCGGGTTTTGGGGGGGCTGCTAAAATGGCGAGGCGGGGGTGACCAAAGAGGGGACAGCAGCCCTGTTTCCCGGGACAGAAAGCTTGTGAGGTTTGGCTTTCAGGTGCAGTGTGTGGCGCAGCCTGGGGTGTCCGTGGGCAGGCAGGGCTTTCTGTGCTGGCACCTTTTCCCTGCGAGGAATCCTCATTTGGATCGGGTTTGGATCGGGTGGCCGGCAGTGGTGGGCGGGGCTGACCAAAGGGGGGGACAGCAGCCCTGTTTCCCGGGACAGAAAGCTTGTGAGGTTTGGCTTTCAGGTGCAGTGTGTGGCACAGCCTGGGCACTCTGTGGGCAGGCAGGGCTTTCTGTGCTGGCACCTTTTCCCTGCGAGGAATCCTCATTTGGATCGAGTTTTGGGGGGGCTGCTAAGATGGCGGGGCGGGGCTGACCAAAGGGGGGACAGCAGCCCTGTTTCCCGGGACAGAAAGCTTGTGAGATTTGGCTTTCAGGTGCAGTGTGTGGCACAGCCTGGGCACTCTGTGGGCAGGCAGGGCTGTCTGTGCTGGCACCTTTTCCCTGCGAGGAATCCTCATTTGGATCGGGTTTGGATCGGGTGGCCGGCAATGGCGGGGCGGGGCTGACCAAAGGGGGGACAGCAGCCCTGTTTCCCGGGACAGAAAGCTTGTGAGGTTTGGCTTTCAGGTGCAGTGTGTGGCGCAGCCTGGGCACTCTGTGGGCAGGCAGGGCTTTCTGTGCTGGCACCTTTTCCCTGCGAGGAATCCTCATTTGGATCGGGTTTGGATCGGGTGGCCGGCAGTGGTGGGCGGGGGTGACCAAAGGGGGGACAGCAGCCCTGTTTCCCGGGACAGAAAGCTTGTGAGGTTTGGCTTTCAGGTGCAGTGTGTGGCGCAGCCTGGGGTGTCCGTGGGCAGGCAGGGCTTTCTGTGCTGGCACCTTTTCCCTGCGAGGAATCCTCATTTGGATCGGGTTTTGGGGGGGCTGCTAAAATGGCGGGGCGGGGCTGACCAAAGGGGGGACAGCAACCCTGTTTCCCGGGACAGAAAGCTTGTGAGGTTTGGCTTTCAGGTGCAGTGTGTGGCACAGCCTGGGCACTCTGTGGGCAGGCAGGGCTTTCTGTGCTGGCACCTTTTCCCTGCGAGGAACCCTCATTTGGATCGGGTTTGGATCGGGTGGCCGGCAGTGGTGGGCGGGGCTGACCAAAGGGGGGACAGCAGCCCTGTTTCCCGGGACAGAAAGCTTGTGAGGTTTGGCTTTCAGGTGCAGTGTGTGGCGCAGCCTGGGCACTCTGTGGGCAGGCAGGGCTTTCTGTGCTGGCACCTTTTCCCTGCGAGGAATCCTCATTTGGATCGAGTTTGGGGGGGGCTGCTAAAATGGCGGGGCGGGGCTGACCAAAGGGGGGACAGCAGCCCTGTTTCCCGGGACAAAAAGCTTGTGAGATTTCGCTTTCAGGTGCAGTGTGTGGCGGAGCCTGGGCACTCTGTGGGCAGGCAGGGCATTCTGTGCTGGCACCTTTTCCCTGCGAGGAATCCTCATTTGGATCGGGTTTGGATCGGGTGGCCGGCAGTGGTGGGCGGGGCTGACCAAAGGGGGGACAGCAGCCCTGTTTCCCCGGACAGAAAGCTTGTGAGGTTTGGCTTTCAGGTGCATTGTGTGGCTCAGCCTGGGCACACTGTGGGCAGGCAGGGCTTTCTGTGCTGGCACCTTTTCCCTGCGAGGAATCCTCATTTGGATCGGGTTTGGATCGGGTGGCCGGCGATGGCGGGGCGGGGGAGACCAAAGGGGGGACAGCAGCCCTGTTTCCCGGGACAGAAAGCTTGTGAGGTTTGGCTTTCAGGTGCAGTGTGTGGCACAGCCTGGGCACTCTGTGGGCAGGCAGGGCTTTCTGTGCTGGTACCTTTTCCCTGCGAGGAATCCTCATTTGGATCGAGTTTTGGGGGGGCTGCTAAAATGGCGGGGCGGGGCTGACCAAAGGGGGGACAGCAGCCCTGTTTCCCGGGACAGAAAGCTTGTGAGGTTTGGCTTTCAGGTGCATTGTGTGGCTCAGCCTGGGCACTCTGTGGGCAGGCAGGGCTTTCTGTGCTGGCACCTTATCCCTGCGAGGAATCCTCATTTGGGTCGGGTTTGGATCGGGTGGCCGGCAATGGCGGGGCGGGGCTGACCAAAGCGGGGGACAGCAGCCCTGTTTCCCGGGACAGAAAGCTTGTGAGGTTTGGCTTTCAGGTGCAGTGTGTGGCTCAGCCTGGGCACTCTGTGGGCAGGCAGGGCTTTCTGTGCTGGCACCTTTTCCCTGCGAGGAATCCTCATTTGGATCGGGTTTGGGGGGGCTGCTAAAATGGCGGGGCGGGGCTGACCAAAGGGGGGACAGCAGCCCTGTTTGCCGGGACAGAAAGCTTGTGAGGTTTGGCTTTCAGGTGCAGTGTGTGGCGCAGCCTGGGGTGTCCGTGGGCAGGCAGGGCTTTCTGTGCTGGCACCTTTTCCCTGCGAGGAATCCTCATTTGGATCGGGTTTTGGGGGGGCTGCTAAAATGGCGGGGCGGGGCTGACCAAAGGGGGGACAGCAGCCCTGTTTCCCGGGACAGAAAGCTTGTGAGGTTTGGCTTTCAGGTGCAGTGTGTGGCACAGCCTGGGCACTCTGTGGGCAGGCAGGGCTTTCAGTGCCGGCAGCTTTTCCCTGCGAGGAATCCTCATTTGGATCGGGTTTGGATCGGGTGGCCGGCAGTGGTGGGCGGGCCTGACCAAGGTGGGGGACAGCAGCCCTGTTTCCCGGGACAGAAAGCTTGTGAGGTTTGGCTTTCAGGTGCAGTGTGTGGCGCAGCCTGGGCACTCTGTGGGCAGGCAGGGCTTTCTGTGCTGGCACCTTTTCCCTGCGAGGAATCCTCATTTGGGTCGGGTTTGGATCGGGTGGCCGGCAATGGCGGGGCGGGGCTGACCAAAGGGGGGACAGCAGCCCTGTTTGCCGGGACAGAAAGCTTGTGAGGTTTGGCTTTCAGGTGCAGTGTGTGGCGCAGCCTGGGCACAATGTGGGCAGGCAGGGCTTTCTGTGCTGGCACCTTTTCCCTGCGAGGAATCCTCATTTGGATCGGGTTTTGGGGGGGCTGCTTAAATGGCGGGGCGGGGCTGACCAAAGGGGGGACAGCAGCCCTGTTTCCCGGGACAGAAAGCTTGTGAGGTTTGGCTTTCAGGTGCAGTGTGTGGCGCAGCCTGCGCACTCTGTGGGCAGGCAGGGCTTTCTGTGCTGGCACCTTTTCCCTGCGAGGAATCCTCATTTGGACCGGGTTTGGTTCGGGTGGCCGGCAATGGCGGGGCGGGGCTGACCAAAGGGGGGACAGCAGCCCTGTTTCCCGGGACAGAAAGCTTGTGAGGTTTGGCTTTCAGGTGCAGTGTGTGGCGCAGGCTGGGGTGTCCGTGGGCAGGCAGGGCTTTCTGTGCTGGCACCTTTTCCCTGCGAGGAATCCTCATTTGGATCGGGATTGGATCGTGTGGCCGGCAGTGGTGGGCGGGGGTGACCAAAGGGGGGACAGCAGCCCTGTTTCCCGGGACAGAAAGCTTGTGAGGTTTGGCTTTCAGGTGCAGTGTGTGGCGCAGCCTGGGGTGTCAGTGGGCAGGCAGGGCTTTCTGTGCTGGCACCTTTTCCCTGCGAGGAATCCTCATTTGGGTCGGGTTTGGATCGGGTGGCCGGCAGTGGCGGGGCGGGGCTGACCAAAGGGGGGACAGCAGCCCTGTTTCCCGGGACAGAAAGCTTGTGAGGTTTGGCTTTCAGGTGCATTGTGTGGCTCAGCCTGGGCACTCTGTGGGCAGGCAGGGCTTTCTGTGCTGGCACCTTTTCCCTGCGAGGAATCCTCATTTGGATCGGGTTTTGGGGGGGCTGCTAAAATGGCGGGGCGGGGCTGACCAAAGGGGGGACAGCAGCCCTGTTTCCCGGGACAGAAAGCTTGTGAGGTTTGGCTTTCAGGTGCAGTGTGTGGCTCAGCCTGGGGTGTCCGTGGGCAGGCAGGGCTTTCTGTGCTGGCACCTTTTCCCTGCGAGGAATCCTCATTTGGATCGGGTTTTGGGGGGGCTGCTTAAATGGCGGGGCGGGGCTGACCAAAGGGGGGACAGCAGCCCTGTTTCCCGGGACAGAAAGCTTGTGAGGTTTGGCTTTCAGGTGCATTGTGTGGCTCAGCCTGAGCACTCTGTGGGCAGGCAGGGCTTTCTGTGCTGGCACCTTTTCCCTGCGAGGAATCCTCATTTGGACCGGGTTTGGTTCGGGTGGCCGGCAATGGCGGGGCGGGGCTGACCAAAGGGGGGACAGCAGCCCTGTTTCCCGGGACAGAAAGCTTGTGAGGTTTGGCTTTCAGGTGCAGTGTGTGGCGCAGCCTGGGGTGTCCGTGGGCAGGCAGGGCTTTCTGTGCTGGCACCTTTTCCCTGCGAGGAATCCTCATTTGGATCGGGATTGGATCGTGTGGCCGGCAGTGGTGGGCGGGGGTGACCAAAGGGGGGACAGCAGCCCTGTTTCCCGGGACAGAAAGCTTGTGAGGTTTGGCTTTCAGGTGCAGTGTGTGGCGCAGCCTGGTGTGTCCGTGGGCAGGCAGGGCTTTCTGTGCTGGCACCTTTTCCCTGCGAGGAATCCTCATTTGGATCGGGTTTTGGGGGGGCTGCTTAAATGGCGGGGCGGGGCTGACCAAAGTGGGGACAGCAGCCCTGTTTCCCGGGACAGAAAGCTTGTGAGGTTTGGCTTTCAGGTGCATTGTGTGGCTCAGCCTGAGCACTCTGTGGGCAGGCAGGGCTTTCTGTGCTGGCACCTTTTCCCTGCGAGGAATCCTCATTTGGATCGGGTTTTGGGGGGGCTGCTAAAATGGCGTGGCGGGGCTGACCAAAGGGGGGACAGCAGCCCTGTTTCCCGGGACAGAAAGCTTGTGAGGTTTGGCTTTCAGGTGCAGTGTGTGGCGCAGCCTGGGGTGTCCGTGGGCAGGCAGGGCTTTCTGTGCTGGCACCTTTTCCCTGCGAGGAATCCTCATTTGGATCGGGTTTGGATCGGGTGGCCCGCAGTGGCGGGGCGGGGCTGACCAAAGGGGGGACAGCAGCCCTGTTTCCCGGGACAGAAAGCTTGTGAGGTTTGGTTTTCAGGTGCAGTGTGTGGCACAGCCTGGGCACTCTGTGGGCAGGCAGGGCTTTCTGTGCTGGCACCTTTTCCCTGCGAGGAATCCTCATTTGGATCGGGTTTGGATCGGGTGGCCGGCAATGGCGGGGCGGGGCTGACCAAAGGGGGGACAGCAGCCCTGTTTCCCGGGACAGAAAGCTTGTGAGGTTTGGCTTTCAGGTGCAGTGTGTGGCGCAGCCTGGGGTGTCCGTGGGCAGGCAGGGCTTTCTGTGCTGGCACCTTTTCCCTGCGAGGAATCCTCATTTGGATCGAGTTTTGGGGGGGCTGCTAAAGTGGCGGGGCGGGGCTGACCAAAGAGGGGACAGCAGCCCTGTTTCCCGGGACAGAAAGCTTGTGAGGTTTGGCTTTCAGGTGCATTGTGTGGCTCAGCGTGGGCACTCTGTGGGCAGGCAGGGCTTTCTGTGCTGGCACCTTTTCCCTGCGAGGAATCCTCATTTGGATCGAGTTTTGGGGGGGCTGCTAAAATGGCGGGGCGGGGCTGACCAAAGGGGGGACAGCAGCCCTGTTTCCCGGGACAGAAAGCTTGTGAGGTTTGGCTTTCAGGTGCAGTTTGTGGCGCAGCCTGGGCACTCTGTGGGCAGGCAGGGCTTTCTGTGCTGGCACCTTTTCCCTGCGAGGAGTCCTCATTTGGATCGGGTTTGGATCGGGTGGCCGGCAGTGGTGGGCGGGGGTGACCAAAGGGGGGACAGCAGCCCTGTTTCCCGGGACAGAAAGCTTGTGAGGTTTGGCTTTCAGGTGCAGTGTGTGGCGCAGCCTGGGGTGTCCGTGGGCAGGCAGGGCTTTCTGTGCTGGCACCTTTTCCCTGCGAGGAATCCTCGTTTGGATCGGGTTTTGGGGGGGCTGCTAAAATGGCGGGGCGGGGCTGACCAAAGGGGGGACAGCAACCCTGTTTCCCGGGACAGAAAGCTTGTGAGGTTTGGCTTTCAGGTGCAGTGTGTGGCACAGCCTGGGCACTCTGTGGGCAGGCAGGGCTTTCTGTGCTGGCACCTTTTCCCTGCGAGGAACCCTCATTTGGATCGGGTTTGGATCGGGTGGCCGGCAGTGGTGGGCGGGGCTGACCAAAGGGGGGACAGCAGCCCTGTTTCCCGGGACAGAAAGCTTGTGAGGTTTGGCTTTCAGGTGCAGTGTGTGGCGCAGCCTGGGCACTCTGTGGGCAGGCAGGGCTTTCTGTGCTGGCACCTTTTCCCTGCGAGGAATCCTCATTTGGATCGAGTTTGGGGGGGGCTGCTAAAATGGCGGGGCGGGGCTGACCAAAGGGGGGACAGCAGCCCTGTTTCCCGGGACAGAAAGCTTGTGAGGTTTGGCTTTCAGGTGCATTGTGTGGCTCAGCCTGGGCACTCTGTGGGCAGGCAGGGCTTTCTGTGCTGGCACCTTTTCCCTGCGAGGAATCCTCATTTGGATCGAGTTTGGGGGGGGCTGCTAAAATGGCGGGGCGGGGGTGACCAAAGTGGGGACAGCCGCCCTGTTTCCCGGGACAAAAAGCTTGTGAGATTTCGCTTTCAGGTGCAGTGTGTGGCGGAGCCTGGGCACTCTGTGGGCAGGCAGGGCTTTCTGTGCTGGCACCTTTTCCCTGCGAGGAATCCTCATTTGGATCGGGTTTGGATCGGGTGGCCGGCGGTGGCGGGGCGGGGGAGACCAAAGGGGGGACAGCAGCCCTGTTTGCCGGGACAGAAAGCTTGTGAGGTTTGGCTTTCAGGTGCAGTGTGTGGCGCAGCCTGGGGTGTCCGTGGGCAGGCAGGGCTTTCTGTGCTGGCACCTTTTCCCTGCGAGGAATCCTCATTTGGATCGGGATTGGATCGTGTGGCCGGCAGTGGTGGGCGGGGGTGACCAAAGGGGGGACAGCAGCCCTGTTTCCCGGGACAGAAAGCTTGTGAGGTTTGGCTTTCAGGTGCAGTGTGTGGCACAGCCTGGGCACTCTGTGGGCAGGCAGGGCTTTCTGTGCTGGCACCTTTTCCCTGCGAGGAATCCTCATTTGGATCGGGTTTTGGGGGGGCTGCTAAAATGGCGGGGCGGGGCTGACCAAAGGGGGGACAGCAGCCCTGTTTCCCGGGACAGAAAGCTTGTGAGGTTTGGCTTTCAGGTGCAGTGTGTGGCACAGCCTGGGCACTCTGTGGGCAGGCAGGGCTTTCTGTGCTGGCACCTTTTCCCTGCGAGGAATCCTCATTTGGATCGGGTTTGGATCGGGTGGCCGGCAATGGCGGGGCGGGGCTGACCAAAGGGGGGAGAGCAGCCCTGTTTCCCGGGACAGAAAGCTTGTGAGGTTTTGCTTTCAGGTGCAGTGTGTGGCGCAGCCTGGGGTGTCCGTGGGCAGGCAGGGCTTTCTGTGCTGGCACCTTTTCCCTGCGAGGAATCCTCATTTGGATCGAGTTTTGGGGGTGCTGCTAAAATGGCGGGGCGGGGGTGACCAAAGAGGGGACAGCAGCCCTGTTTCCCGGGACAGAAAGCTTGTGAGGTTTGGCTTTCAGGTGCAGTGTGTGGCACAGCCTGGGCACTCTGTGGGCAGGCAGGGCGTTCTGTGCTGGCACCTTTTCCCTGCGAGGAATCCTCATTTGGATCGGGTTTGGATCGGGTGGCCGGCAGTGGTTGGCGGGGCTGACCAAAGTGGGGGACAGCAGCCCAGTTTCCCGGGACAGAAAGCTTGTGAGATTTGGCTTTCAGGTGCATTGTGTGGCTCAGCCTGGGCACTCTGTGGGCAGGCAGGGCTTTCTGTGTTGGCACCTTTTCCCTGCGAGGAATCCTCATTTGGATCGGGTTTGGATCGGGTGGCCGGCGATGGCGGGGCGGGGGAGACCAAAGGGGGGACAGCAGCCCTGTTTCCCGGGACAGAAAGCTTGTGAGGTTTGGCTTTCAGGTGCAGTGTGTGGCACAGCCTGGGCACTCTGTGGGCAGGCAGGGCTTTCTGTGCTGGCACCTTTTCCCTGCGAGGAATCCTCATTTGGATCGAGTTTGGGGGGGGCTGCTAAAATGGCGGGGCGGGGCTGAGCAAAGGGGGGACAGCAGCCCTGTTTCCCGGGACAGAAAGCTTGTGAGGTTTGGCTTTCAGGTGCATTGTGTGGCTCAGCCTGGGCACTCTGTGGGCAGGCAGGGCTTTCTGTGCTGGCACCTTTTCCCTGCGAGGAATCCTCATTTGGATCGGGTTTGGATCGGGTGGCCGGCAATGGCGGGGCGGGGCTGACCAAAGGGGGGACAGCAGCCTTGTTTCCCGGGACAGAAAGCTTGTGAGGTTTGGCTTTCAGGTGCAGTGTGTGGCGCAGCCTGGGGTGTCCGTGGGCAGGCAGGGCTTTCTGTGCTGGCACCTTTTCCCTGCGAGGAATCCTCATTTGGATCGGGTTTTGGGGGGGCTGCTAAAATGGCGGGGCGGGGCTGACCAAAGGGGGGACAGCAGCCCTGTTTCCCGGGACAGAAAGCTTGTGAGGTTTGGCTTTCAGGTGCAGTGTGTGGCGCAGCCTGGGGTGTCCGTGGGCAGGCAGGGCTTTCTGTGCTGGCACCTTTTCCCTGCGAGGAATCCTCGTTTGGATCGGGTTTTGGGGGGGCTGCTAAAATGGCGGGGCGGGGCTGACCAAAGGGTGGACAGCAACCCTGTTTCCCGGGACAGAAAGCTTGTGAGGTTTGGCTTTCAGGTGCAGTGTGTGGCGCAGCCTGGGCACTCTGTGGGCAGGCAGGGCTTTCTGTGCTGGCACCTTTTCCCTGCGAGGAATCCTCATTTGGATCGAGTTTGGGGGGGGCTGCTAAAATGGCGGGGCGGGGCTGACCAAAGGGGGGACAGCAGCCCTGTTTCCCGGGACAGAAAGCTTGTGAGGTTTGGCTTTCAGGTGCAGTGTGTGGCTCAGCCTGGGGTGTCCGTGGGCAGGCAGGGCTTTCTGTGCTGGCACCTTTTCCCTGCGAGGAATCCTCATTTGGATCGGGTTTGGATCGGGTGGCCGGCAGTGGTGGGCGGGGCTGACCAAAGGGGGGACAGCAGCCCTGTTTCCCGGGACAGAAAGCTTGTGAGGTTTGGCTTTCAGGTGCAGTGTGTGGCGCAGCCTGGGGTGTCCGTGGGCAGGCAGGGCTTTCTGTGCTGGCACCTTTTCCCTGCGAGGAATCCTCATTTGGATCGGGATTGGATCGTTTGGCCGGCAGTGGTGGGCGGGGGTGACCAAAGGGGGGACAGCAGCCCTGTTTCCCGGGACAGAAAGCTTGTGAGGTTTGGCTTTCAGGTGCAGTGTGTGGCACAGCCTGGGCACTCTGTGGGCAGGCAGGGCTTTCTGTGCTGGCACCTTTTCCCTGCGAGGAATCCTCATTTGGATCGGGTTTTGGGGGGGCTGCTAAAATGGCGGGGCGGGGCTGACCAAAGGGGGGACAGCAGCCCTGTTTCCCGGGACAGAAAGCTTGTGAGGTTTGGCTTTCAGGTGCAGTGTGTGGCACAGCCTGGGCACTCTGTGGGCAGCCAGGGCTTTCTGTGCTGGCACCTTTTCCCTGCGAGGGATCCTCATTTGGATCGGGTTTGGATCGTGTGGCCGGCAGTGGTGGGCGGGGCTGACCAAGGGGGAGGACAGCAGCCCTGTTTCCCGGGACAGAAAGCTTGTGAGGTTTAGCTTTCAGGTGCAGTGTGTGGCGCAGCCTGGGTACACTGTGGGCAGGCAGGGCTTTCTGTGCTGGCACCTTTTCCCTGCGAGGAATCCTCGTTTGGATCGGGTTTTGGGGGGGCTGCTGAAGTGGCGGGGCGGGGCTGACCAAAGGGGGGACAGCAGCCCTGTTTCCCGGGACAGAAAGCTTGTGAGATTTGGCTTTCAGGTGCAGTGTGTGTGGCACAGCCTGGGCACTCTGTGGGCAGGCAGGGCTTTCTGTGCTGGCACCTTTTCCCTGCGAGGAATCCTCATTTGGATCGGGTTTGGATCGGGTGGCCGGCAGTGGTTGGCGGGGCTGACCAAGGTGGGGGACAGCAGCCCTGTTTCCCGGGACAGAAAGCTTGTGAGATTTGGCTTTCAGGTGCAGTGTGTGGCGCAGCCTGGGGTGTCCGTGGGCAGGCAGGGCTTTCTGTGCTGGCACCTTTTCCCTGCGAGGAATCCTCATTTGGATCGGGTTTTGGGGGGGCTGCTAAAATGGCGGGGCGGGGCTGACCAAAGGGGGGACAGCAGCCCTGTTTCCCGGGACAGAAAGCTTGTGAGGTTTGGCTTTCAGGTGCAGTGTGTGGCACAGCCTGGGCACTCTGTGGGCAGGCAGGGCTTTCAGTGCCGGCAGCTTTTCCCTGCGAGGAATCCTCATTTGGATCGGGTTTGGATCGGGTGGCCGGCAGTGGTGGGCGGGCCTGACCAAGGTGGGGGACAGCAGCCCTGTTTCCCGGGACAGAAAGCTTGTGAGGTTTGGCTTTCAGGTGCAGTGTGTGGCGCAGCCTGGGCACTCTGTGGGCAGGCAGGGCTTTCTGTGCTGGCACCTTTTCCCTGCGAGGAATCCTCATTTGGGTCGGGTTTGGATCGGGTGGCCGGCAATGGCGGGGCGGGGCTGACCAAAGGGGGGACAGCAGCCCTGTTTGCCGGGACAGAAAGCTTGTGAGGTTTGGCTTTCAGGTGCAGTGTGTGGCGCAGCCTGGGCACAATGTGGGCAGGCAGGGCTTTCTGTGCTGGCACCTTTTCCCTGCGAGGAATCCTCATTTGGATCGGGTTTTGGGGGGGCTGCTTAAATGGCGGGGCGGGGCTGACCAAAGGGGGGACAGCAGCCCTGTTTCCCGGGACAGAAAGCTTGTGAGGTTTGGCTTTCAGGTGCAGTGTGTGGCGCAGCCTGCGCACTCTGTGGGCAGGCAGGGCTTTCTGTGCTGGCACCTTTTCCCTGCGAGGAATCCTCATTTGGACCGGGTTTGGTTCGGGTGGCCGGCAATGGCGGGGCGGGGCTGACCAAAGGGGGGACAGCAGCCCTGTTTCCCGGGACAGAAAGCTTGTGAGGTTTGGCTTTCAGGTGCAGTGTGTGGCGCAGGCTGGGGTGTCCGTGGGCAGGCAGGGCTTTCTGTGCTGGCACCTTTTCCCTGCGAGGAATCCTCATTTGGATCGGGATTGGATCGTGTGGCCGGCAGTGGTGGGCGGGGGTGACCAAAGGGGGGACAGCAGCCCTGTTTCCCGGGACAGAAAGCTTGTGAGGTTTGGCTTTCAGGTGCAGTGTGTGGCGCAGCCTGGGCACTCTGTGGGCAGGCAGGGCTTTCTGTGCTGGCACCTTTTCCCTGCGAGGAATCCTCATTTGGATCGGGTTTTGGGGGGGCTGCTAAAATGGCGGGGCGGGGCTGACCAAAGGGGGGACAGCAGCCCTGTTTCCCGGGACAGAAAGCTTGTGAGGTTTGGCTTTCAGGTGCAGTGTGTGGCTCAGCCTGGGGTGTCCGTGGGCAGGCAGGGCTTTCTGTGCTGGCACCTTTTCCCTGCGAGGAATCCTCATTTGGATCGGGTTTGGATCGTGTGGCCGGCACTGGTGGGCGGGGCTGACCAAAGGGGGGACAGCAGCCCTGTTTCCCGGGACAGAAAGCTTGTGAGGTTTGGCTTTCAGGTGCAGTGTGTGGCACAGCCTGGGCACTCTGTGGGCAGGCAGGGCTTTCTGTGCTGGCACCTTTTCCCTGCGAGGAATCCTCATTTGGATCGGGTGGCCGGCAATGGCGGGGCGGGGGTGTCCAAACGGGGGACAGCAGCCCTGTTTCCCGGGACAGAAAGCTTGTGAGGTTTGGCTTTCAGGTGCAGTGTGTGGCGCAGCCTGGGGTGTCCGTGGGCAGGCAGGGCTTTCTGTGCTGGCACCTTTTCCCTGCGAGGAATCCTCATTTGGATCGAGTTTTGCGGGGGCTGCTAAAATGGCGGGGCGGGGCTGACCAAAGGGGGGACAGCAGCCCTGTTTCCCGGGACAGAAAGCTTGTGAGGTTTGGCTTTCAGGTGCAGTGTGTGGCACAGCCTGGGCACTCTGTGGGCAGGCAGGGCTTTCTGTGCTGGCACCTTTTCCCTGCGAGGAATCCTCATTTGGATCAGGTTTGGATCGGGTGGCCGGCAATGGCGGGGCGGGGCTGACCAAAGGGGGGACAGCAGCCCTGTTTGCCGGGACAGAAAGCTTGTGAGGTTTGGCTTTCAGGTGCAGTGTGTGGCGCAGCCTGGGGTGTCCGTGGGCAGGCAGGGCTTTCTGTGCTGGCACCTTTTCCCTGCGAGGAATCCTCATTTGGATCGGGTTTTGGGGGGGCTGCTAAAATGGCGGGGCGGGGCTGACCAAGGTGGTGGACAGCAGCCCTGTTTCCCGGGACAGAAAGCTTGTGAGGTTTGGCTTTCAGGTGCAGTGTGTGGCACAGTCTGGGCACTCTGTGGGCAGGCAGGGCTTTCTGTGCTGGCACCTTTTCCCTGCGAGGAATCCTCATTTGGATCTGGTTTGGATCGGGTGGCCGGCAATGGTTGGGCGGGGCTGACCAAAGGGGGGACAGCAGCCCTGTTTCCCGGGACAGAAAGCTTGTGAGGTTTGGCTTTCAGGTGCAGTGTGTGGCACAGCCTGGGGTGTCCGTGGGCAGGCAGGGCTTTCTGTGCTGGCACCTTTTCCCTGCGAGGAATCCTCATTTGGATCGGGTTTTGGGGGGGCTGCTAAAATGGCGGGGCGGGTCTGACCAAAGGGGGGACAGCAGCCCTGTTTCCCGGGACAGAAAGCTTGTGAGGTTTGGCTTTCAGGTGCAGTGTGTGGCACAGCCTGGGCACTCTGTGGGCAGGCAGGGCTTTCTGTGCTGGCACCTTTTCCCTGCGAGGAATCCTCATTTGGATCTGGTTTGGATCGGGTGGCCGGCAATGGCGGGGCGGGGCTGAACAAGGGGGGGGACAGCAGCCCTGTTTCCCGCGACAGAAAGCTTGTGAGGTTTGGCTTTCAGGTGCAGTGTGTGGCGCAGCCTGGGGTGTCCGTGGGCAGGCAGGGCTTTCTGTGCTGGCACCTTTTCCCTGCGAGGAATCCTCATTTGGATCGAGTTTTGGGGGGGCTGCTAAAATGGCGGGGCGGGGGTGACCAAAGAGGGGACAGCAGCCCTGTTTGCCGGGACAGAAAGCTTGTGAGGTTTGGCTTTCAGGTGCAGTGTGTGGCACAGCCTGGGCACTCTGTGGGCAGGCAGGGCTTTCTGTGCTGGCACCTTTTCCCTGCGAGGAATCCTCGTTTGGATCGGGTGGCCGGCAATGGCGGGGCGGGGGTGACCAAAGGGGGGACAGCAGCCCTGTTTCCCGGGACAGAAAGCTTGTGAGGTTTGGCTTTCAGGTGCAGTGTGTGGCGCAGCCTGGGGTGTCCGTGGGCAGGCAGGGCTTTCTGTGCTGGCACCTTTTCCCTGCGAGGAATCCTCATTTGGATCCGGTTTGGATCGGGTGGCCGGCAATGGCGGGGCGGGTCTGACCAAAGGGGGGACAGCAGCCCTGTTTCCCGGGACAGAAAGCTTGTGAGGTTTGCCTTTCAGGTGCAGTGTGTGGCGCAGCCTGGGCACTCTGTGGGCAGGCAGGGCTTTCTGTGCTGGCACCTTTTCCCTGCGAGGAATCCTCATTTGGATCTGGTTTGGATCGGGTGGCCGGCAATGGTGGGGCGGGGGTGACCAAAGGGGGGACAGCAGCCCTGTTTGCCGGGACAGAAAGCTTGTGAGGTTTGGCTTTCAGGTGCAGTGTGTGGCGCAGCCTGGGGTGTCCGTGGGCAGGCAGGGCTTTCTGTGCTGGCACCTTTTCCCTGCGAGGAATCCTCATTTGGATCGGGTTTTGGGGGTGCTGCTAAAATGGCGGGGCGGGGCTGACCAAAGGGGGGACAGCAGCCCTGTTTGCCGGGACAGAAAGCTTGTGAGGTTTGGCTTTCAGGTGCAGTGTGTGGCACAGCCTGGGCACTCTGTGGGCAGGCAGGGCTTTCTGTGCTGGCACCTTTTCCCTGCGAGGAATCCTCATTTGGGTCGGGTTTGGATCGGGTGGCCGGCAATGGCGGGGCGGGGCTGACCAAAGGGGGGACAGCAGCCCTGTTTCCCGGGACAGAAAGCTTGTGAGGTTTGGCTTTCAGGTGCAGTGTGTGGCGCAGCCTGGGGTGTCCGTGGGCAGGCAGGGCTTTCTGTGCTGGCACCTTTTCCCTGCGAGGAATCCTCATTTGGATCGAGTTTTGCGGGGGCTGCTAAAATGGCGGGGCGGGGGTGACCAAAGGGGGGACAGCAGCCCTGTTTCCCGGGGCAGAAAGCTTGTGAGGTTTGGCTTTCAGGTGCAGTGTGTGGCACAGCCTGGGCACTCTGTGGGCAGGCAGGGCTTTCTGTGCTGGCACCTTTTCCCTGCGAGGAATCCTCATTTGGATCGGGTTTGGATCGTGTGGCCGGCAGTGGTGGGCGGGGCTGACCAAGGTGGGGGACAGCAGCCCTGTTTCCCGGGACAGAAAGCTTGTGAGGTTTGGCTTTCAGGTGCAGTGTGTGGCACAGCCTGGGCACTCTGTGGGCAGGCAGGGCTTTCTGTGCTGGCACCTTTTCCCTGCGAGGAATCCTCGTTTGGATCGGGTGGCCGGCAATGGCGGGGCGGGGGTGACCAAAGGGGGGACAGCAGCCCTGTTTCCCGGGACAGAAAGGTTGTGAGGTTTGGCTTTCAGGTGCAGTGTGTGGCGCAGTCTGGGCACACTGTGGGCAGGCAGGGCTTTCTGTGCTGGCACCTTTTCCCTGCGAGGAATCCTCATTTGGATCGAGTTTTAGGGGGGCTGCTAAAATGGCGGGGCGGGGGTGACCAAAGGGGGGACAGCAGCCCTGTTTCCCGGGACAGAAAGCTTGTGAGGTTTGGCTTTCAGGTGCAGTGTGTGGCACAGCCTGGGCACTCTGTGGGCAGGCAGGGCTTTCTGTGCTGGCACCTTTTCCCTGCGAGGAATCCTCATTTGGATCGGGTTTGGATCGGGTGGCCGGCAATGGCGGGGCGGGGCTGACCAAAGGGGGGACAGCAGCCCTGTTTCCCGGGACAGAAAGCTTGTGAGGTTTGGCTTTCAGGTGCAGTGTGTGGCGCAGCCTGGGGTGTCCGTGGGAGGCAGGGCTTTCTGTGCTGGCACCTTTTCCCTGCGAGGAATCCTCATTTGGATCGGGATTGGATCGTGTGGCCGGCAGTGGTGGGCGGGGGTGACCAAAGGGGGGACAGCAGCCCTGTTTCCCGGGACAGAAAGCTTGTGAGGTTTGGCTTTCAGGTGCAGTGTGTGGCGCAGCCTGGGCACTCTGTGGGCAGGCAGGGCTTTCTGTGCTGGCACCTTTTCCCTGCGAGGAATCCTCATTTGGATCGGGTTTTGGGGGGGCTGCTAAAATGGCGGGGCGGGGCTGACCAAAGGGGGGACAGCAGCCCTGTTTCCCGGGACAGAAAGCTTGTGAGGTTTGGCTTTCAGGTGCAGTGTGTGGCTCAGCCTGGGGTGTCCGTGGGCAGGCAGGGCTTTCTGTGCTGGCACCTTTTCCCTGCGAGGAATCCTCATTTGGATCGGGTTTGGATCGTGTGGCCGGCAGTGGTGGGCGGGGCTGACCAAGGTGGGGGACAGCAGCCCTGTTTCCCGGGACAGAAAGCTTGTGAGGTTTGGCTTTCAGGTGCAGTGTGTGGCACAGCCTGGGCACTCTGTGGGCAGGCAGGGCTTTCTGTGCTGGCACCTTTTCCCTGCGAGGAATCCTCATTTGGATCGAGTTTTGCGGGGGCTGCTAAAATGGCGGGGCGGGGCTGACCAAAGGGGGGACAGCAGCCCTGTTTCCCGGGACAGAAAGCTTGTGAGGTTTGGCTTTCAGGTGCAGTGTGTGGCACAGCCTGGGCACTCTGTGGGCAGGCAGGGCTTTCTGTGCTGGCACCTTTTCCCTGCGAGGAATCCTCGTTTGGATCGGGTGGCCGGCAATGGCGGGGCGGGGGTGACCAAAGGGGGGACAGCAGCCCTGTTTCCCGGGACAGAAAGCTTGTGAGGTTTGGCTTTCAGGTGCAGTGTGTGGCGCAGTCTGGGCACACTGTGGGCAGGCAGGGCTTTCTGTGCTGGCACCTTTTCCCTGCGAGGAATCCTCATTTGGATCGGGTTTGGATCGGGTGGCCGGCAATGGCGGGGCGGGGCTGACCAAAGGGGGGACAGCAGCCCTGTTTCCCGGGACAGAAAGCTTGTGAGGTTTGGCTTTCAGGTGCAGTGTGTGGCGCAGCCTGGGGTGTCCGTGGGAGGCAGGGCTTTCTGTGCTGGCACCTTTTCCCTGCGAGGAATCCTCATTTGGATCGGGTTTTGGGGGGGCTGCTAAAATGGCGGGGCGGGGCTGACCAAAGGGGGGACAGCAGCCCTGTTTCCCGGGACAGAAAGCTTGTGAGGTTTGGCTTTCAGGTGCAGTGTGTGGCACAACCTGGGCACTCTGTGGGCAGGCAGGGCTTTCTGTGCTGGCACCTTTTCCCTGCGAGGAATCCTCATTTGGATCGGGTTTGGATCGGGTGGCCGGCAATGGCGGGGCGGGGCTGAACAAGGGGGGGGACAGCAGCCCTGTTTCCCGGGACAGAAAGCTTGTGAGGTTTGGCTTTCAGGTGCAGTGTGTGGCTCAGCCTGGGCACTCTGTGGGTAGGCAGGGCATTCTGTGCTGGCACCTTTTCCCTGCGAGGAATCCTCATTTGGATCGGGTTTTGAGGGGGCTGCTAAAATGGCGGGGCGGGGCTGACCAAAGGGGGGACAGCAGCCCTGTTTCCCGGGACAGAAAGCTTGTGAGGTTTGGCTTTCAGGTGCAGTGTGTGGCGCAGCCTGGAGTGTCCGTGGGCAGGCAGGGCTTTCTGTGCTGGCACCTTTTCCCTGCGAGGAATCCTCATTTGGATCGGGTTTTGGGGGGGCTGCTAAAATGGCGGGGCGGGGCTGACCAAAGGGGGGACAGCAGCCCTGTTTCCCGGGACAGAAAGCTTGTGAGGTTTGGTTTTCAGGTGCAGTGTGTGGCACAGCCTGGGCACTCTGTGGGCAGGCAGGGCTTTCTGTGCTGGCACCTTTTCCCTGCGAGGAATCCTCATTTGGATCGGGTTTGGATCGGGTGGCCGGCAATGGCGGGGCGGGGCTGACCAAAGGGGGGACAGCAGCCCTGTTTCCCGGGACAGAAAGCTTGTGAGGTTTGGCTTTCAGGTGCAGTGTGTGGCACAGCCTGGGCACTCTGTGGGCAGGCAGGGCTTTCTGTGCTGGCACCTTTTCCCTGCGAGGAATCCTCATTTGGGTCGGGTTTGGATCGGGTGGCCGGCAATGGCGTGGCGGCGCTGACCAAAGGGGGGACAGCAGCCCTGTTTCCCGGGACAGAAAGCTTGTGAGGTTTGGCTTTCAGGTGCAGTGTGTGGCGCAGCCTGGGGTGTCCGTGGGCAGGCAGGGCTTTCTGTGCTGACACCTTTTCCCTGCGAGGAATCCTCATTTGGATCGGGTTTTGGGGGGCTGCTAAAATGGCGGGGCGGGGCTGACCAAAGGGGGGACAGCAGCCCTGTTTCCCGGGACAGAAAGCTTGTGAGGTTTGGCTTTCAGGTGCAGTGTGTGGCGCAGCCTGGGCACTCTGTGGGCAGGCAGGGCTTTCTGTGCTGGCACCTTTTCCCTGCGAGGAATCCTCGTTTGGATCGGGTGGCCGGCAATGGCGGGGCGGGGCTGACCAAAGGGGGGACAGCAGCCCTGTTTCCCGGGACAGAAAGCTTGTGAGGTTTGGCTTTCAGGTGCAGTGTGTGGCACAGCCTGGGCACTCTGTGGGCAGGCAGGGCTTTCTGTGCTGGCACCTTTTCCCTGCGAGGAATCCTCATTTGGGTCGGGTTTGGATCGGGTGGACGGCAATGGCGGGGCGGGGCTGACCAAAGGGGGGACAGCAGCCCTGTTTGCCGGGACAGAAAGCTTGTGAGGTTTGGCTTTCAGGTGCAGTGTGTGGCGCAGCTTGGGGTGTCCGTGGGCAGGCAGGGCTTTCTGTGCTGGCACCTTTTCCCTGCGAGGAATCCTCATTTGGATCGGGTTTTGGGGGGGCTGCTAAAGTGGCGGGGCGGGGCTGACCAAAGAGGGGACAGCAGCCCTGTTTCCCGGGACAGAAAGCTTGTGAGGTTTGGCTTTCAGGTGCATTGTGTGGCTCAGCCTGGGCACACTGTGGGCAGGCAGGGCTTTCTGTGCCGGCACCTTTTCCCTG
The DNA here is from genome assembly GCF_036250125.1 of Pseudopipra pipra. Taxonomy (NCBI): domain Eukaryota; kingdom Metazoa; phylum Chordata; class Aves; order Passeriformes; family Pipridae; genus Pseudopipra; species Pseudopipra pipra. Next base: position 22,500 of record NW_026990789.1, on the reverse strand, counting down.
CGAGGAATCCTCATTTGGATCGGGTTTGGATCGGGTGGCCGGCAATGGCGGGGCGGGGGTGACCAAAGGGGGGACAGCAGCCCTGTTTCCCGGGACAGAAAGCTTGTGAGGTTTGGCTTTCAGGTGCAGTGTGTGGCGCAGCCTGGGCACACTGTGGGCAGGCAGGGCTTTCTGTGCTGGCACCTTTTCCCTGCGAGGAATCCTCATTTGGATCGGGTTTTGGGGGGGCTGCTAAAATGGCGGGGCGGGGGTGACCAAAGGGGGGACAGCAGCCCTGTTTCCCGGACAGAAAGCTTGTGAGCATTGGCTTTCAGGTGCAGTGTGTGGCGCAGCCTGGGGTGTCCGTGGGCAGGCAGGGCTTTCTGTGCTGGCACCTTTTCCCTGCGAGGAATCCTCATTTGGATCTGGTTTGGATCGGGTGGCCGGCAATGGTGGGACGGGGGTGACCAAAGGGGGGACAGCAGACCTGTTTCCCGGGACAGAAAGCTTGTGAGGTTTGGCTTTCAGGTGCAGTGTGTGGCGCAGCCTGGGGTGTCCGTGGGCAGGCAGGGCTTTCTGTGCTTGCACCTTTCCCTGCGAGGAATCCTCATTTGGATCGGGTTTTGGGGGTGCTGCTAAAACGGCGGGGCGGGGCTGACCAAAGGGGGGACAGCAGCCCTGTTTCCCGGGACAGAAAGCTTGTGAGGTTTGGCTTTCAGGTGCAGTGTGTGGCGCAGCCTGGGGTGTCCGTGGGCAGGCAGGGCTTTCTGTGCTGGCACCTTTTCCCTGCGAGGAATCCTCATTTGGATCGAGTTTTGGGGGGGCTGCTAAAATGGCGGGGCGGGGCTGACCAAAGGGGGGACAGCAGCCCTGTTTCCCGGGACAGAAAGCTTGTGAGGTTTGGCTTTCAGGTGCATTGTGTGGCTCAGCCTGGGCACTCTGTGGGCAGGCAGGGCTGTCTGTGCTGGCACCTTTTCCCTGCGAGGAATCCTCATTTGGGTCGGGTTTGCATCGGGTGGCCCGCAATGGCGGGGCGGGGCTGACCAAAGGGGGGACAGCAGCCCTGTTTCCCGGGACAGAAAGCTTGTGAGGTTTGGCTTTCAGGTGCAGTGTGTGGCGCAGCCTGGGGTGTCCGTGGACAGGCAGGGCTTTCTGTGCTGGCACCTTTTCCCTGCGAGGAATCCTCATTTGGATCTGGTTTGGATCGGGTGGCCGGCAATGGTGGGGCGGGGGTGACCAAAGGGGGGACAACAGCCCTGTTTGCCGGGACAGAAAGCTTGTGAGGTTTGGCTTTCAGGTGCAGTGTGTGGCGCAGCCTGGGGTGTCCGTGGGCAGGCAGGGCTTTCTGTGCTGGCACCTTTTCCCTGCGAGGAATCCTCATTTGGATCGGGTTTTGGGGGTGCTGCTAAAATGGCGGGGCGGGGCTGACCAAAGGGGGGACAGCAGCCCTGTTTGCCGGGACAGAAAGCTTGTGAGGTTTGGCTTTCAGGTGCAGTGTGTGGCGCAGCCTGGGGTGTCCGTGGGCAGGCAGGGCTTTCTGTGCTGGCACCTTTTCCCTGCGAGGAATCCTCATTTGGATCGAGTTTTGCGGGGGCTGCTAAAATGGCGGGGCGGGGCTGACCAAAGGGGGGACAGCAGCCCTGTTTCCCGGGACAGAAAGCTTGTGAGGTTTGGCTTTCAGGTGCAGTGTGTGGCACAGCCTGGGCACTCTGTGGGCAGGCAGGGCTTTCTGTGCTGGCACCTTTTCCCTGCGAGGAATCCTCATTTGGATCGAGTTTTGCGGGGGCTGCTAAAATGGCGGGGCGGGGGTGACCAAAGGGGGGACAGCAGCCCTGTTTCCCGGGACAGAAAGCTTGTGAGGTTTGGCTTTCAGGTGCAGTGTGTGGCACAGCCTGGGCACTCTGTGGGCAGGCAGGGCTTTCTGTGCTGGCACCTTTTCCCTGCGAGGAATCCTCATTTGGATCGGGTTTGGATCGGGTGGCCGGCAATGGCGGGGCGGGGGTGACCAAAGGGGGGACAGCAGCCCTGTTTCCCGGGACAGAAAGCTTGTGAGGTTTGGCTTTCAGGTGCAGTGTGTGGCACAGCCTGGGCACTCTGTGGGCAGGCAGGGCTTTCTGTGCTGGCACCTTTTCCCTGCGAGGAATCCTCGTTTGGATCGGGTGGCCGGCAATGGCGGGGCGGGGGTGACCAAAGGGGGGACAGCAGCCCTGTTTCCCGGGACAGAAAGCTTGTGAGGTTTGGCTTTCAGGTGCAGTGTGTGGCGCAGTCTGGGCACACTGTGGGCAGGCAGGGCTTTCTGTGCTGGCACCTTTTCCCTGCGAGGAATCCTCATTTGGATCGAGTTTTGGGGGGGCTGCTAAAATGGCGGGGCGGGGGTGACCAAAGGGGGGACAGCAGCCCTGTTTCCCGGGACAGAAAGCTTGTGAGGTTTGGCTTTCAGGTGCAGTGTGTGGCACAGCCTGGGCACGCTGTGGGCAGGCAGGGCTTTCTGTGCTGGCACCTTTTCCCTGCGAGGAATCCTCATTTGGATCGGGTTTGGATCGGGTGGCCGGCAATGGCGGGGCGGGGCTGACCAAAGGGGGGACAGCAGCCCTGTTTCCCGGGACAGAAAGCTTGTGAGGTTTGGCTTTCAGGTGCAGTGTGTGGCGCAGCCTGGGGTGTCCGTGGGAGGCAGGGCTTTCTGTGCTGGCACCTTTTCCCTGCGAGGAATCCTCATTTGGATGGAGTTTTGGGGGGGCTGCTAAAATGGCGGGGCGGGGCTGACCAAAGGGGGGACAGCAGCCCTGTTTCCCGGGACAGAAAGCTTGTGAGGTTTGGCTTTCAGGTGCAGTGTGTGGCGCAGCCTGGGGTGTCCGTGGGCAGGCAGGGCTTTCTGTGCTGGCACCTTTTCCCTGCGAGGAATCCTCATTTGGATCGGGTTTTGGGGGGGCTGCTTAAATGGCGGGGTGGGGCTGACCAAAGGGGGGACAGCAGCCCTGTTTCCCGGGACAGAAAGCTTGTGAGGTTTGGCTTTCAGGTGCAGTGTGTGGCGCAGCCTGCGCACTCTGTGGGCAGGCAGGGCTTTCTGTGCTGGCACCTTTTCCCTGCGAGGAATCCTCATTTGGACCGGGTTTGGTTCGGGTGGCCGGCAATGGCGGGGCGGGGCTGACCAAAGGGGGGACAGCAGCCCTGTTTCCCGGGACAGAAAGCTTGTGAGGTTTGGCTTTCAGGTGCAGTGTGTGGCGCAGCCTGGGGTGTCCGTGGGCAGGCAGGGCTTTCTGTGCTGGCACCTTTTCCCTGCGAGGAATCCTCATTTGGATCGGGATTGGATCGTGTGGCCGGCAGTGGTGGGCGGGGGTGACCAAAGGGGGGACAGCAGCCCTGTTTCCCGGGACAGAAAGCTTGTGAGGTTTGGCTTTCAGGTGCAGTGTGTGGCGCAGCCTGGGCACTCTGTGGGCAGGCAGGGCTTTCTGTGCTGGCACCTTTTCCCTGCGAGGAATCCTCATTTGGATCGGGTTTTGGGGGGCTGCTAAAATGGCGGGGCGGGGCTGACCAAAGGGGGGACAGCAGCCCTGTTTCCCGGGACAGAAAGCTTGTGAGGTTTGGCTTTCAGGTGCAGTGTGTGGCTCAGCCTGGGGTGTCCGTGGGCAGGCAGGGCTTTCTGTGCTGGCACCTTTTCCCTGCGAGGAATCCTCATTTGGATCGGGTTTGGATCGTGTGGCCGGCAGTGGTGGGCGGGGCTGACCAAGGTGGGGGACAGCAGCCCTGTTTCCCGGGACAGAAAGCTTGTGAGGTTTGGCTTTCAGGTGCAGTGTGTGGCACAGCCTGGGCACTCTGTGGGCAGGCAGGGCTTTCTGTGCTGGCACCTTTTCCCTGCGAGGGAATCCTCATTTGGATCGGGTGGCCGGCAATGGCGGGGCGGGGGTGACCAAAGGGGGGACAGCAGCCCTGTTTCCCGGGACAGAAAGCTTGTGAGGTTTGGCTTTCAGGTGCAGTGTGTGGCGCAGCCTGGGGTGTCCGTGGGCAGGCAGGGCTTTCTGTGCTGGCACCTTTTCCCTGCGAGGAATCCTCATTTGGATCGAGTTTTGCGGGGGCTGCTAAAATGGCGGGGCGGGGCTGACCAAAGGGGGGACAGCAGCCCTGTTTCCCGGGACAGAAAGCTTGTGAGGTTTGGCTTTCAGGTGCAGTGTGTGGCACAGCCTGGGCACTCTGTGGGCAGGCAGGGCTTTCTGTGCTGGCACCTTTTCCCTGCGAGGAATCCTCATTTGGATCAGGTTTGGATCGGGTGGCCGGCAATGGCGGGGCGGGGGTGACCAAATGGGGGACAGCAGCCCTGTTTCCCGGGACAGAAAGCTTGTGAGGTTTGGCTTTCAGGTGCAGTGTGTGGCGCAGCCTGGGGTGTCCGTGGGCAGGCAGGGCTTTCTGTGCTGGCACCTTTTCCCTGCGAGGAATCCTCATTTGGATCGGGTTTTGGGGGGGCTGCTAAAATGGCGGGGCGGGGCTGACCAAGGTGGTGGACAGCAGCCCTGTTTCCCGGGACAGAAAGCTTGTGAGGTTTGGCTTTCAGGTGCAGTGTGTGGCACAGTCTGGGCACTCTGTGGGCAGGCAGGGCTTTCTGTGCTGGCACCTTTTCCCTGCGAGGAATCCTCATTTGGATCGGGTTTTGGGGGGGCTGCTAAAATGGCGGGGCGGGGCTGACCAAAGGGGGGACAGCAGCCCTGTTTCCCGGGACAGAAAGCTTGTGAGGTTTGGCTTTCAGGTGCAGTGTGTGGCGCAGCCTGCGCACTCTGTGGGCAGGCAGGGCTTTCTGTGCTGGCACCTTTTCCCTGCGAGGAATCCTCATTTGGACCGGGTTTGGTTCGGGTGGCCGGCAATGGCGGGGCGGGGCTGACCAAAGGGGGGACAGCAGCCCTGTTTCCCGGGACAGAAAGCTTGTGAGGTTTGGCTTTCAGGTGCAGTGTGTGGCGCAGCCTGGGGTGTCCGTGGGCAGGCAGGGCTTTCTGTGCTGGCACCTTTTCCCTGCGAGGAATCCTCATTTGGATCGGGATTGGATCGTGTGGCCGGCAGTGGTGGGCGGGGGTGACCAAAGGGGGGACAGCAGCCCTGTTTCCCGGGACAGAAAGCTTGTGAGGTTTGGCTTTCAGGTGCAGTGTGTGGCGCAGCCTGGGCACTCTGTGGGCAGGCAGGGCTTTCTGTGCTGGCACCTTTTCCCTGCGAGGAATCCTCATTTGGATCGGGTTTTGGGGGGGCTGCTAAAATGGCGGGGCGGGGCTGACCAAGGTGGGGGACAGCAGCCCTGTTTCCCGGGACAGAAAGCTTGTGAGGTTTGGCTTTCAGGTGCAGTGTGTGGCTCAGCCTGGGGTGTCCGTGGGCAGGCAGGGCTTTCTGTGCTGGCACCTTTTCCCTGCGAGGAATCCTCATTTGGATCGGGTTTGGATCGTGTGGCCGGCAGTGGTGGGCGGGGCTGACCAAGGTGGGGGACAGCAGCCCTGTTTGCCGGGACAGAAAGCTTGTGAGGTTTGGCTTTCAGGTGCAGTGTGTGGCACAGCCTGGGCACTCTGTGGGCAGGCAGGGCTTTCTGTGCTGGCACCTTTTCCCTGCGAGGAATCCTCATTTGGATCGGGTGGCCGGCAATGGCGGGGCGGGGCTGACCAAAGGGGGGACAGCAGCCCTGTTTCCCGGGACAGAAAGCTTGTGAGGTTTGGCTTTCAGGTGCAGTGTGTGGCGCAGCCTGGGGTGTCCGTGGGCAGGCAGGGCTTTCTGTGCTGGCACCTTTTCCCTGCGAGGAATCCTCATTTGGATCGGGTTTTGGGGGGGCTGCTAAAATGGCGGGGCGGGGCTGACCAAGGTGGTGGACAGCAGCCCTGTTTCCCGGGACAGAAAGCTTGTGAGGTTTGGCTTTCAGGTGCAGTGTGTGGCACAGTCTGGGCACTCTGTGGGCAGGCAGGGCTTTCTGTGCTGGCACCTTTTCCCTGCGAGGAATCCTCATTTGGATCTGGTTTGGATCGGGTGGCCGGCAATGGTTGGGCGGGGCTGACCAAAGGGGGGACAGCAGCCCTGTTTCCCGGGACAGAAAGCTTGTGAGGTTTGGCTTTCAGGTGCAGTGTGTGGCACAGCCTGGGGTGTCCGTGGGCAGGCAGGGCTTTCTGTGCTGGCACCTTTTCCCTGCGAGGAATCCTCATTTGGATCGGGTTTTGGGGGGGCTGCTAAAATGGCGGGGCGGGGCTGACCAAAGGGGGGACAGCAGCCCTGTGTGCCGGGACAGAAAGCTTGTGAGATTTGGCTTTCAGGTGCAGTGTGTGGCACAGCCTGGGCACTCTGTGGGCAGGCAGGGCTTTCTGTGCTGGCACCTTTTCCCTGCGAGGAATCCTCATTTGGATCGGGTTTGGATCGGGTGGCCGGCAATGGCGGGGCGGGGCTGACCAAAGGGGGGACAGCAGCCCTGTTTCCCGCGACAGAAAGCTTGTGAGGTTTGGCTTTCAGGTGCAGTGTGTGGCGCAGCCTGGGGTGTCCGTGGGCAGGCAGGGCTTTCTGTGCTGGCACCTTTTCCCTGCGAGGAATCCTCATTTGGATCGGGATTGGATCGTGTGGCCGGCAGTGGTGGGCGGGGGTGACCAAAGGGGGGACAGCAGCCCTGTTTCCCGGGACAGAAAGCTTGTGAGGTTTGGCTTTCAGGTGCAGTGTGTGGCGCAGCCTGGGCACTCTGTGGGCAGGCAGGGCTTTCTGTGCTGGCACCTTTTCCCTGCGAGGAATCCTCATTTGGATCGGGTTTTGGGGGGGCTGCTAAAATGGCGGGGCGGGGCTGACCAAAGGGGGGACAGCAGCCCTGTTTCCCGGGACAGAAAGCTTGTGAGGTTTGGCTTTCAGGTGCAGTGTGTGGCTCAGCCTGGGGTGTCCGTGGGCAGGCAGGGCTTTCTGTGCTGGCACCTTTTCCCTGCGAGGAATCCTCATTTGGATCGGGATTGGATCGTGTGGCCGGCAGTGGTGGGCGGGGGTGACCAAAGGGGGGACAGCAGCCCTGTTTCCCGGGACAGAAAGCTTGTGAGGTTTGGCTTTCAGGTGCAGTGTGTGGCGCAGCCTGGGCACTCTGTGGGCAGGCAGGGCTTTCTGTGCTGGCACCTTTTCCCTGCGAGGAATCCTCATTTGGATCGGGTTTTGGGGGGGCTGCTAAAATGGCGGGGCGGGGCTGACCAAAGGGGGGACAGCAGCCCTGTTTCCCGGGACAGAAAGCTTGTGAGGTTTGGCTTTCAGGTGCAGTGTGTGGCTCAGCCTGGGGTGTCCGTGGGCAGGCAGGGCTTTCTGTGCTGGCACCTTTTCCCTGCGAGGAATCCTCATTTGGATCGGGTTTGGATCGTGTGGCCGGCAGTGGTGGGCGGGGCTGACCAAGGTGGGGGACAGCAGCCCTGTTTCCCGGGACAGAAAGCTTGTGAGGTTTGGCTTTCAGGTGCAGTGTGTGGCACAGCCTGGGCACTCTGTGGGCAGGCAGGGCTTTCTGTGCTGGCACCTTTTCCCTGCGAGGAATCCTCATTTGGATTGGGTGGCCGGCAATGGCGGGGCGGGGGTGACCAAAGGGGGGACAGCAGCCCTGTTTCCCGGGACAGAAAGCTTGTGAGGTTTGGCTTTCAGGTGCAGTGTGTGGCGCAGCCTGGGGTGTCCGTGGGCAGGCAGGGCTTTCTGTGCTGGCACCTTTTCCCTGCGAGGAATCCTCATTTGGATCGAGTTTTGCGGGGGCTGCTAAAATGGCGGGGCGGGGCTGACCAAAGGGGGACAGCAGCCCTGTTTCCCGGGACAGAAAGCTTGTGAGGTTTGGCTTTCAGGTGCAGTGTGTGGCACAGCCTGGGCACTCTGTGGGCAGGCAGGGCTTTCTGTGCTGGCACCTTTTCCCTGCGAGGAATCCTCATTTGGATCAGGTTTGGATCGGGTGGCCGGCAATGGCGGGGCGGGGGTGACCAAATGGGGGACAGCAGCCCTGTTTCCCGGGACAGAAAGCTTGTGAGGTTTGGCTTTCAGGTGCAGTGTGTGGCGCAGCCTGGGGTGTCCGTGGGCAGGCAGGGCTTTCTGTGCTGGCACCTTTTCCCTGCGAGGAATCCTCATTTGGATCGGGTTTTGGGGGGGCTGCTAAAATGGCGGGGCGGGGCTGACCAAGGTGGTGGACAGCAGCCCTGTTTCCCGGGACAGAAAGCTTGTGAGGTTTGGCTTTCAGGTGCAGTGTGTGGCACAGTCTGGGCACTCTGTGGGCAGGCAGGGCTTTCTGTGCTGGCACCTTTTCCCTGCGAGGAATCCTCATTTGGATCGGGTTTTGGGGGGGCTGCTAAAATGGCGGGGCGGGGCTGACCAAAGGGGGGACAGCAGCCCTGTTTCCCGGGACAGAAAGCTTGTGAGGTTTGGCTTTCAGGTGCAGTGTGTGGCGCAGCCTGCGCACTCTGTGGGCAGGCAGGGCTTTCTGTGCTGGCACCTTTTCCCTGCGAGGAATCCTCATTTGGACCGGGTTTGGTTCGGGTGGCCGGCAATGGCGGGGCGGGGCTGACCAAAGGGGGGACAGCAGCCCTGTTTCCCGGGACAGAAAGCTTGTGAGGTTTGGCTTTCAGGTGCAGTGTGTGGCGCAGCCTGGGGTGTCCGTGGGCAGGCAGGGCTTTCTGTGCTGGCACCTTTTCCCTGCGAGGAATCCTCATTTGGATCGGGATTGGATCGTGTGGCCGGCAGTGGTGGGCGGGGGTGACCAAAGGGGGGACAGCAGCCCTGTTTCCCGGGACAGAAAGCTTGTGAGGTTTGGCTTTCAGGTGCAGTGTGTGGCGCAGCCTGGGCACTCTGTGGGCAGGCAGGGCTTTCTGTGCTGGCACCTTTTCCCTGCGAGGAATCCTCATTTGGATCGGGTTTTGGGGGGGCTGCTAAAATGGCGGGGCGGGGCTGACCAAGGTGGGGGACAGCAGCCCTGTTTCCCGGGACAGAAAGCTTGTGAGGTTTGGCTTTCAGGTGCAGTGTGTGGCTCAGCCTGGGGTGTCCGTGGGCAGGCAGGGCTTTCTGTGCTGGCACCTTTTCCCTGCGAGGAATCCTCATTTGGATCGGGTTTGGATCGTGTGGCCGGCAGTGGTGGGCGGGGCTGACCAAGGTGGGGGACAGCAGCCCTGTTTCCCGGGACAGAAAGCTTGTGAGGTTTGGCTTTCAGGTGCAGTGTGTGGCACAGCCTGGGCACTCTGTGGGCAGGCAGGGCTTTCTGTGCTGGCACCTTTTCCCTGCGAGGAATCCTCATTTGGATCGGGTGGCCGGCAATGGCGGGGCGGGGCTGACCAAAGGGGGGACAGCAGCCCTGTTTCCCGGGACAGAAAGCTTGTGAGGTTTGGCTTTCAGGTGCAGTGTGTGGCGCAGCCTGGGTGTCCGTGGGCAGGCAGGGCTTTCTGTGCTGGCACCTTTTCCCTGCGAGGAATCCTCATTTGGATCGGGTTTTGGGGGGGCTGCTAAAATGGCGGGGCGGGGCTGACCAAGGTGGTGGACAGCAGCCCTGTTTCCCGGGACAGAAAGCTTGTGAGGTTTGGCTTTCAGGTGCAGTGTGTGGCACAGTCTGGGCACTCTGTGGGCAGGCAGGGCTTTCTGTGCTGGCACCTTTTCCCTGCGAGGAATCCTCATTTGGATCTGGTTTGGATCGGGTGGCCGGCAATGGTTGGGCGGGGCTGACCAAAGGGGGGACAGCAGCCCTGTTTGCCGGGACAGAAAGCTTGTGAGGTTTGGCTTTCAGGTGCAGTGTGTGGCACAGCCTGGGGTGTCCGTGGGCAGGCAGGGCTTTCTGTGCTGGCACCTTTTCCCTGCGAGGAATCCTCATTTGGATCGGGTTTTGGGGGGGCTGCTAAAATGGCGGGGCGGGGCTGACCAAAGGGGGGACAGCAGCCCTGTGTGCCGGGACAGAAAGCTTGTGAGATTTGGCTTTCAGGTGCAGTGTGTGGCACAGCCTGGGCACTCTGTGGGCAGGCAGGGCTTTCTGTGCTGGCACCTTTTCCCTGCGAGGAATCCTCATTTGGATCGGGTTTGGATCGGGTGGCCGGCAATGGCGGGGCGGGGCTGACCAAAGGGGGGACAGCAGCCCTGTTTCCCGCGACAGAAAGCTTGTGAGGTTTGGCTTTCAGGTGCAGTGTGTGGCGCAGCCTGGGGTGTCCGTGGGCAGGCAGGGCTTTCTGTGCTGGCACCTTTTCCCTGCGAGGAATCCTCATTTGGATCTGGTTTGGATCGGGTGGCCGGCAGTGGTGGGCGGGGCTGACCAAAGGGGGGACAGCAGCCCTGTTTCCCGGGACAGAAAGCTTGTGAGGTTTGGCTTTCAGGTGCATTGTGTGGCACAGCCTGGGCACTCTGTGGGCAGGCAGGGCTTTCTGTGCTGGCACCTTTTCCCTGCGAGGAATCCTCATTTGGGTCGGGTTTGGATCGGGTGGCCGGCAATGGCGGGGCGGGGCTGACCAAAGGGGGGACAGCAGCCCTGTTTCCCGGGACAGAAAGCTTGTGAGGTTTGGCTTTCAGGTGCAGTGTGTGGCACAGCCTGGGCACTCTGTGGGTAGGCAGGGCATTCTGTGCTGGCACCTTTTCCCTGCGAGGAATCCTCATTTGGATCGGGTTTTGAGGGGGCTGCTAAAATGGCGGGGCGGGGCTGACCAAAGGGGGGACAGCAGCCCTGTTTCCCGGGACAGAAAGCTTGTGAGGTTTGGCTTTCAGGTGCAGTGTGTGGCGCAGCCTGGAGTGTCCGTGGGCAGGCAGGGCTTTCTGTGCTGGCACCTTTTCCCTGCGAGGAATCCTCATTTGGATCGGGTTTTGGGGGGGCTGCTAAAATGGCGGGGCGGGGCTGACCAAAGGGGGGACAGCAGCCCTGTTTCCCGGGACAGAAAGCTTGTGAGGTTTGGTTTTCAGGTGCAGTGTGTGGCACAGCCTGGGCACTCTGTGGGCAGGCAGGGCTTTCTGTGCTGGCACCTTTTCCCTGCGAGGAATCCTCATTTGGATCGGGTTTGGATCGGGTGGCCGGCAATGGCGGGGCGGGGCTGACCAAAGGGGGGACAGCAGCCCTGTTTCCCGGGACAGAAAGCTTGTGAGGTTTGGCTTTCAGGTGCAGTGTGTGGCACAGCCTGGGCACTCTGTGGGCAGGCAGGGCTTTCTGTGCTGGCACCTTTTCCCTGCGAGGAATCCTCATTTGGGTCGGGTTTGGATCGGGTGGCCGGCAATGGCGTGGCGGCGCTGACCAAAGGGGGGACAGCAGCCCTGTTTCCCGGGACAGAAAGCTTGTGAGGTTTGGCTTTCAGGTGCAGTGTGTGGCGCAGCCTGGGGTGTCCGTGGGCAGGCAGGGCTTTCTGTGCTGACACCTTTTCCCTGCGAGGAATCCTCATTTGGATCGGGTTTTGGGGGGCTGCTAAAATGGCGGGGCGGGGCTGACCAAAGGGGGGACAGCAGCCCTGTTTCCCGGGACAGAAAGCTTGTGAGGTTTGGCTTTCAGGTGCAGTGTGTGGCACAGCCTGGGCACTCTGTGGGCAGGCAGGGCTTTCTGTGCTGGCACCTTTTCCCTGCGAGGAATCCTCGTTTGGATCGGGTGGCCGGCAATGGCGGGGCGGGGCTGACCAAAGGGGGGACAGCAGCCCTGTTTCCCGGGACAGAAAGCTTGTGAGGTTTGGCTTTCAGGTGCAGTGTGTGGCGCAGCTTGGGGTGTCCGTGGGCAGGCAGGGCTTTCTGTGCTGGCACCTTTTCCCTGCGAGGAATCCTCATTTGGATCGGGTTTTGGGGGGGCTGCTAAAGTGGCGGGGCGGGGCTGACCAAAGGGGGGACAGCAGCCCTGTTTCCCGGGACAGAAAGCTTGTGAGGTTTGGCTTTCAGGTGCATTGTGTGGCTCAGCCTGGGCACACTGTGGGCAGGCAGGGCTTTCTGTGCCGGCACCTTTTCCCTGCGAGGAATCCTCATTTGGATCGGGTTTGGATCGGGTGGCCGGCAATGGCGGGGCGGGGGTGACCAAAGGGGGGACAGCAGCCCTGTTTCCCGGGACAGAAAGCTTGTGAGGTTTGGCTTTCAGGTGCAGTGTGTGGCGCAGCCTGGGCACACTGTGGGCAGGCAGGGCTTTCTGTGCTGGCACCTTTTCCCTGCGAGGAATCCTCATTTGGATCGGGTTTTGGGGGGGCTGCTAAAATGGCGGGGCGGGGGTGACCAAAGGGGGGACAGCAGCCCTGTTTCCCGGGACAGAAAGCTTGTGAGCATTGGCTTTCAGGTGCAGTGTGTGGCGCAGCCTGGGGTGTCCGTGGGCAGGCAGGGCTTTCTGTGCTGGCACCTTTTCCCTGCGAGGAATCCTCATTTGGATCTGGTTTGGATCGGGTGGCCGGCAATGGTGGGGCGGGGGTGACCAAAGGGGGGACAGCAGACCTGTTTCCCGGGACAGAAAGCTTGTGAGGTTTGGCTTTCAGGTGCAGTGTGTGGCGCAGCCTGGGGTGTCCGTGGGCAGGCAGGGCTTTCTGTGCTTGCACCTTTCCCTGCGAGGAATCCTCATTTGGATGGAGTTTTGGGGGTGCTGCTAAAACGGCGGGGCGGGGCTGACCAAAGGGGGGACAGCAGCCCTGTTTCCCGGGACAGAAAGCTTGTGAGGTTTGGCTTTCAGGTGCAGTGTGTGGCGCAGCCTGGGGTGTCCGTGGGCAGGCAGGGCTTTCTGTGCTGGCACCTTTTCCCTGCGAGGAATCCTCATTTGGATCGAGTTTTGGGGGGGCTGCTAAAATGGCGGGGCGGGGCTGACCAAAGGGGGGACAGCAGCCCTGTTTCCCGGGACAGAAAGCTTGTGAGGTTTGGCTCTCAGGTGCATTGTGTGGCTCAGCCTGGGCACTCTGTGGGCAGGCAGGGCTGTCTGTGCTGGCACCTTTTCCCTGCGAGGAATCCTCATTTGGATCGGGTTTTGGGGGGGCTGCTAAAATGGCGGGGCAGGGCTGACCAAAGGGGGGACAGCAGCCCTGTTTCCCGGGACAGAAAGCTTGTGAGGTTTGGCTTTCAGGTGCAGTGTGTGGCGCAGCCTGGGCACACTGTGGGCAGGCAGGGCTTTCTGTGCTGGCACCTTTTCCCTGCGAGGAATCCTCATTTGGATCTGGTTTGGATCGGGTGGCCGGCAATGGTGGGGCGGGGGTGACCAAAGGGGGGACAGCAGCCCTGTTTGCCGGGACAGAAAGCTTGTGAGGTTTGGCTTTCAGGTGCAGTGTGTGGCGCAGCCTGGGGTGTCCGTGGGCAGGCAGGGCTTTCTGTGCTGGCACCTTTTCCCTGCGAGGAATCCTCATTTGGATCGGGTTTTGGGGGTGCTGCTAAAATGGCGGGGCGGGGCTGACCAAAGGGGGGACAGCAGCCCTGTTTGCCGGGACAGAAAGCTTGTGAGGTTTGGCTTTCAGGTGCAGTGTGTGGCACAGCCTGGGCACTCTGTGGGCAGGCAGGGCTTTCTGTGCTGGCACCTTTTCCCTGCGAGGAATCCTCATTTGGGTCGGGTTTGGATCGGGTGGCCGGCAATGGCGGGGCGGGGCTGACCAAAGGGGGGACAGCAGCCCTGTTTCCCGGGACAGAAAGCTTGTGAGGTTTGGCTTTCAGGTGCAGTGTGTGGCGCAGCCTGGGGTGTCCGTGGGCAGGCAGGGCTTTCTGTGCTGGCACCTTTTCCCTGCGAGGAATCCTCATTTGGATCGAGTTTTGCGGGGGCTGCTAAAATGGCGGGGCGGGGGTGACCAAAGGGGGGACAGCAGCCCTGTTTCCCGGGACAGAAAGCTTGTGAGGTTTGGCTTTCAGGTGCAGTGTGTGGCACAGCCTGGGCACTCTGTGGGCAGGCAGGGCTTTCTGTGCTGGCACCTTTTCCCTGCGAGGAATCCTCATTTGGATCGGGTTTGGATCGGGTGGCCGGCAATGGCGGGGCGGGGGTGACCAAAGGGGGGACAGCAGCCCTGTTTCCCGGGACAGAAAGCTTGTGAGGTTTGGCTTTCAGGTGCAGTGTGTGGCACAGCCTGGGCACTCTGTGGGCAGGCAGGGCTTTCTGTGCTGGCACCTTTTCCCTGCGAGGAATCCTCGTTTGGATCGGGTGGCCGGCAATGGCGGGGCGGGGGTGACCAAAGGGGGGACAGCAGCCCTGTTTCCCGGGACAGAAAGCTTGTGAGGTTTGGCTTTCAGGTGCAGTGTGTGGCGCAGTCTGGGCACACTGTGGGCAGGCAGGGCTTTCTGTGCTGGCACCTTTTCCCTGCGAGGAATCCTCATTTGGATCGAGTTTTGGGGGGGCTGCTAAAATGGCGGGGCGGGGGTGACCAAAGGGGGGACAGCAGCCCTGTTTCCCGGGACAGAAAGCTTGTGAGGTTTGGCTTTCAGGTGCAGTGTGTGGCGCAGCCTGGGGTGTCCGTGGGAGGCAGGGCTTTCTGTGCTGGCACCTTTTCCCTGCGAGGAATCCTCATTTGGATGGAGTTTTGGGGGGGCTGCTAAAATGGCGGGGCGGGGCTGACCAAAGGGGGGACAGCAGCCCTGTTTGCCGGGACAGAAAGCTTGTGAGGTTTGGCTTTCAGGTGCAGTGTGTGGCGCAGCCTGGGGTGTCCGTGGGTAGGCAGGGCTTTCTGTGCTGGCACCTTTTCCCTGCGAGGAATCCTCATTTGGATCGGGTTTTGGGGGGGCTGCTAAAATGGCGGGGCGGGGCTGACCAAAGGGGGGACAGCAGCCCTGTTTCCCGGGACAGAAAGCTTGTGAGGTTTGGCTTTCAGGTGCAGTGTGTGGCGCAGCCTGGGCACAATGTGGGCAGGCAGGGCTTTCTGTGCTGGCACCTTTTCCCTGCGAGGAATCCTCATTTGGATCGGGTTTTGGGGGGGCTGCTTAAATGGCGGGGTGGGGCTGACCAAAGGGGGGACAGCAGCCCTGTTTCCCGGGACAGAAAGCTTGTGAGGTTTGGCTTTCAGGTGCAGTGTGTGGCGCAGCCTGCGCACTCTGTGGGCAGGCAGGGCTTTCTGTGCTGGCACCTTTTCCCTGCGAGGAATCCTCATTTGGACCGGGTTTGGTTCGGGTGGCCGGCAATGGCGGGGCGGGGCTGACCAAAGGGGGGACAGCAGCCCTGTTTCCCGGGACAGAAAGCTTGTGAGGTTTGGCTTTCAGGTGCAGTGTGTGGCGCAGCCTGGGGTGTCCGTGGGCAGGCAGGGCTTTCTGTGCTGGCACCTTTTCCCTGCGAGGAATCCTCATTTGGATCGGGTTTTGGGGGGGCTGCTAAAATGGCGGGGCGGGGCTGACCAAAGGGGGGACAGCAGCCCTGTTTCCCGGGACAGAAAGCTTGTGAGGTTTGGCTTTCAGGTGCAGTGTGTGGCACAGTCTGGGCACTCTGTGGGCAGGCAGGGCTTTCTGTGCTGGCACCTTTTCCCTGCGAGGAATCCTCATTTGGATCGGGTTTGGATCGGGTGGCCGGCAATGGCGGGGCGGGGCTGAACAAGGGGGGGGACAGCAGCCCTGTTTCCCGCGACAGAAAGCTTGTGAGGTTTGGCTTTCAGGTGCAGTGTGTGGCGCAGCCTGGGGTGTCCGTGGGCAGGCAGGGCTTTCTGTGCTGGCACCTTTTCCCTGCGAGGAATCCTCATTTGGATCGAGTTTTGGGGGGGCTGCTAAAATGGCGGGTCGGGGCTGACCAAAGAGGGGACAGCAGCCCTGTTTGCCGGGACAGAAAGCTTGTGAGATTTGGCTTTCAGGTGCATTGTGTGGCGCAGCCTGGGCACTCTGTGGGCAGGCAGGGCTTTCTGTGCTGGCACCTTTTCCCTGCGAGGAATCCTTATTTGGATCGGGTTTGGATCGGGTGGCCGGCAATGGCGGGGCGGGGCTGACCAAAGGGGGGACAGCAGCCCTGTTTCCCCGGACAGAAAGCTTGTGAAGTTTGGCTTTCAGGTGCAGTGTGTGGCACAGCCTGGGCACTCTGTGGGCAGGCAGGGCTTTCTGTGCTGGCACCTTTTCCCTGCGAGGAATCCTCATTTGGATCGAGTTTGGGGGGGGCTGCTAAAATGGCGGGGCGGGGCTGACCAAAGGGGGGACAGCAGCCCTGTTTCCCGGGACAGAAAGCTTGTGAGGTTTGGCTTTCAGGTGCAGTGTGTGGCACAGCCTGGGCACTCTGTGGGCAGGCAGGGCTTTCTGTGCTGGCACCTTTTCCCTGCGAGGAATCCTCGTTTGGATCGGGTGGCCGGCAATGGCGGGGCGGGGGTGACCAAAGGGGGGACAGCAGCCCTGTTTCCCGGGACAGAAAGCTTGTGAGGTTTGGCTTTCAGGTGCAGTGTGTGGCGCAGTCTGGGCACACTGTGGGCAGGCAGGGCTTTCTGTGCTGGCACCTTTTCCCTGCGAGGAATCCTCATTTGGATCGAGTTTTGGGGGGGCTGCTAAAATGGCGGGGCGGGGGTGACCAAAGGGGGGACAGCAGCCCTGTTTCCCGGGACAGAAAGCTTGTGAGGTTTGGCTTTCAGGTGCAGTGTGTGGCACAGCCTGGGCACTCTGTGGGCAGGCAGGGCTTTCTGTGCTGGCACCTTTTCCCTGCGAGGAATCCTCATTTGGATCGGGTTTGGATCGGGTGGCCGGCAATGGCGGGGCGGGGCTGACCAAAGGGGGGACAGCAGCCCTGTTTCCCGGGACAGAAAGCTTGTGAGGTTTGGCTTTCAGGTGCAGTGTGTGGCGCAGCCTGGGGTGCCCGTGGGAGGCAGGGCTTTCTGTGCTGGCACCTTTTCCCTGCGACGAATCCTCATTTGGATCGGGTTTTGGGGGGGCTGCTAAAATGGCGGGGCGGGGCTGACCAAAGGGGGGACAGCAGCCCTGTTTCCCGGGACAGAAAGCTTGTGAGGTTTGGCTTTCAGGTGCAGTGTGTGGCACAACCTGGGCACTCTGTGGGCAGGCAGGGCTTTCTGTGCTGGCACCTTTTCCCTGCGAGGAATCCTCATTTGGATCGGGTTTGGATCGGGTGGCCGGCAATGGCGGGGCGGGGCTGAACAAGGGGGGGGACAGCAGCCCTGTTTCCCGCGACAGAAAGCTTGTGAGGTTTGGCTTTCAGGTGCAGTGTGTGGCGCAGCCTGGGGTGTCCGTGGGCAGGCAGGGCTTTCTGTGCTGGCACCTTTTCCCTGCGAGGAATCCTCATTTGGATCTGGTTTGGATCGGGTGGCCGGCAGTGGTGGGTGGGGCTGACCAAAGGGGGGACAGCAGCCCTGTTTCCCGGGACAGAAAGCTTGTGAGGTTTGGCTTTCAGGTGCATTGTGTGGCACAGCCTGGGCACTCTGTGGGCAGGCAGGGCTTTCTGTGCTGGCACCTTTTCCCTGCGAGGAATCCTCATTTGGGTCGGGTTTGGATCGGGTGGCCGGCAATGGCGGGGCGGGGCTGACCAAAGGGGGGACAGCAGCCCTGTTTCCCGGGACAGAAAGCTTGTGAGGTTTGGCTTTCAGGTGCAGTGTGTGGCGCAGCCTGGAGTGTCCGTGGGCAGGCAGGGCTTTCTGTGCTGGCACCTTTTCCCTGCGAGGAATCCTCATTTGGATCGGGTTTTGGGGGGGCTGCTAAAATGGCGGGGCGGGGCTGACCAAAGGGGGGACAGCAGCCCTGTTTCCCGGGACAGAAAGCTTGTGAGGTTTGGTTTTCAGGTGCAGTGTGTGGCACAGCCTGGGCACTCTGTGGGCAGGCAGGGCTTTCTGTGCTGGCACCTTTTCCCTGCGAGGAATCCTCATTTGGATCGGGTTTGGATCGGGTGGGCGGCAATGGCGGGGCGGGGCTGACCAAAGGGGGGACAGCAGCCCTGTTTCCCGGGACAGAAAGCTTGTGAGGTTTGGCTTTCAGGTGCAGTGTGTGGCACAGCCTGGGCACTCTGTGGGCAGGCAGGGCTTTCTGTGCTGGCACCTTTTCCCTGCGAGGAATCCTCATTTGGGTCGGGTTTGGATCGGGTGGACGGCAATGGCGGGGCGGGGCTGACCAAAGGGGGGGACAGCAGCCCTGTTTCCCGGGACAGAAAGCTTGTGAGGTTTGGCTTTCAGGTGCAGTGTGTGGCGCAGCTTGGGGTGTCCGTGGGCAGGCAGGGCTTTCTGTGCTGGCACCTTTTCCCTGCGAGGAATCCTCATTTGGATCGGGTTTTGGGGGGGCTGCTAAAGTGGCGGGGCGGGGCTGACCAAAGGGGGGACAGCAGCCCTGTTTCCCGGGACAGAAAGCTTGTGAGGTTTGGCTTTCAGGTGCATTGTGTGGCTCAGCCTGGGCACACTGTGGGCAGGCAGGGCTTTCTGTGCCGGCACCTTTTCCCTGCGAGGAATCCTCATTTGGATCGGGTTTGGATCGGGTGGCCGGCAATGGCGGGGCGGGGGTGACCAAAGGGGGGACAGCAGCCCTGTTTCCCGGGACAGAAAGCTTGTGAGGTTTGGCTTTCAGGTGCAGTGTGTGGCGCAGCCTGGGCACACTGTGGGCAGGCAGGGCTTTCTGTGCTGGCACCTTTTCCCTGCGAGGAATCCTCATTTGGATCGGGTTTTGGGGGGGCTGCTAAAATGGCGGGGCGGGGGTGACCAAAGGGGGGACAGCAGCCCTGTTTCCCGGGACAGAAAGCTTGTGAGCATTGGCTTTCAGGTGCAGTGTGTGGCGCAGCCTGGGGTGTCCGTGGGCAGGCAGGGCTTTCTGTGCTGGCACCTTTTCCCTGCGAGGAATCCTCATTTGGATCTGGTTTGGATCGGGTGGCCGGCAATGGTGGGGCGGGGGTGACCAAAGGGGGGACAGCAGACCTGTTTCCCGGGACAGAAAGCTTGTGAGGTTTGGCTTTCAGGTGCAGTGTGTGGCGCAGCCTGGGGTGTCCGTGGGCAGGCAGGGCTTTCTGTGCTTGCACCTTTCCCTGCGAGGAATCCTCATTTGGATCGGGTTTTGGGGGTGCTGCTAAAACGGCGGGGCGGGGCTGACCAAAGGGGGGACAGCAGCCCTGTTTCCCGGGACAGAAAGCTTGTGAGGTTTGGCTTTCAGGTGCAGTGTGTGGCGCAGCCTGGGGTGTCCGTGGGCAGGCAGGGCTTTCTGTGCTGGCACCTTTTCCCTGCGAGGAATCCTCATTTGGATCGAGTTTTGGGGGGGCTGCTAAAATGGCGGGGCGGGGCTGACCAAAGGGGGGACAGCAGCCCTGTTTCCCGGGACAGAAAGCTTGTGAGGTTTGGCTCTCAGGTGCATTGTGTGGCTCAGCCTGGGCACTCTGTGGGCAGGCAGGGCTGTCTGTGCTGGCACCTTTTCCCTGCGAGGAATCCTCATTTGGGTCGGGTTTGGATCGGGTGGCCCGCAATGGCGGGGCGGGGCTGACCAAAGGGGGGACAGCAGCCCTGTTTCCCGGGACAGAAAGCTTGTGAGGTTTGGCTTTCAGGTGCAGTGTGTCGCGCAGCCTGGGGTGTCCGTGGACAGGCAGGGCTTTCTGTGCTGGCACCTTTTCCCTGCGAGGAATCCTCATTTGGATCGAGTTTTGGGGGGGGCTGCTAAAATGGCGGGGCGGGGCTGACCAAAGGGGGGACAGCAGCCCTGTTTCCCGGGACAGAAAGCTTGTGAGGTTTGGCTTTCAGGTGCATTGTGTGGCACAGCCTGGGCACTCTGTGGGCAGGCAGGGCTTTCTGTGCTGGCACCTTTTCCCTGCGAGGAATCCTCATTTGGGTCGGGTTTGGATCGGGTGGCCGGCAATGGCGGGGCGGGGCTGACCAAAGGGGGGACAGCAGCCCTGTTTCTCGGGACAGAAAGCTTGTGAGGTTTGGCTTTCAGGTGCAGTGTGTGGCACAGCCTGGGCACTCTGTGGGCAGGCAGGGCTTTCTGTGCTGGCACCTTTTCCCTGCGAGGAATCCTCATTTGGATCGAGTTTTGGGGGGGCTGCTAAAATGGCGGGGCGGGGCTGACCAAAGGGGGGACAGCAGCCCTGTTTCCCGGGACAGAAAGCTTGTGAGGTTTGGCTTTCAGGTGCAGTGTGTGGCGCAGCCTGGGGTGTCCGTGGGCAGGCAGGGCTTTCTGTGCTGGCACCTTTTCCCTGCGAGGAATCCTCATTTGGATCGAGTTTTGGGGGGGGCTGCTAAAATGGCGGGGCGGGGCTGACCAAGGTGGGGGACAGCAGCCCTGTTTCCCGGGACAGAAAGCTTGTGAGGTTTGGCTTTCAGGTGCAGTGTGTGGCACAGCCTGGGCACTCTGTGGGCAGGCAGGGCTTTCTGTGCTGGCACCTTTTCCCTGCGAGGAATCCTCATTTGGGTCGGGTTTGGATCGGGTGGCCGGCAATGGCGGGGCGGGGCTGACCGAAGGGGGGACAGCAGCCCTGTTTCTCGGGACAGAAAGCTTGTGAGGTTTGGCTTTCAGGTGCAGTGTGTGGCACAGCCTCGGCACTCTGTGGGCAGGCAGGGCTTTCTGTGCTGGCACCTTTTCCCTGCGAGGAATCCTCATTTGGATCGGGTTTGGATCGGGTGGCCGGCAGTGGTGGGCGGGGGTGACCAAAGGGGGGACAGCAGCCCTGTTTGCCGGGACAGAAAGCTTGTGAGGTTTGGCTTTCAGGTGCATTGTGTGGCACAGCCTGGGCACTCTGTGGGCAGGCAGGGCTTTCTGTGCTGGCACCTTTTCCCTGCGAGGAATCCTCATTTGGATCGGGTTTGGATCGGGTGGCCGGCAATGGCGGGGCGGGGCTGACCAAAGGGGGGACAGCAGCCCTGTTTCTCGGGACAGAAAGCTTGTGAGGTTTGGCTTTCAGGTGCAGTGTGTGGCACAGCCTGGGCACTCTGTGGGCAGGCAGGGCTTTCTGTGCTGGCACCTTTTCCCTGCGAGGAATCCTCATTTGGATCGAGTTTTGGGGGGGGCTGCTAAAATGGCGGGTCGGGGCTGACCAAGGTGGGGGACAGCAGCCCTGTTTCCCGGGACAGAAAGCTTGTGAGGTTTGGCTTTCAGGTGCAGTGTGTGGCACAGCCTGGGCGCTCCGTGGGCAGGCAGGGCTTTCTATGCTGGCACCTTTTCCCTGCGAGGAATCCTCATTTGGATCGGGTTTGGGGGGAGCTGCTAAAATGGCGGGGCGGGGCTGACCAAAGGGGGGACAGCAGCCCTGTTTCCCGGGACAGAAAGCTTGTGAGCATTGGCTTTCAGGTGCAGTGTGTGGCGCAGCCTGGGGTGTCCGTGGGCAGGCAGGGCTTTCTGTGCTGGCACCTTTTTCTTGCGAGGAATCCTCATTTGGATCGGGTTTGGATCGGATGGCCGGCAGTGGTGGGCGGGGCTGACCAAAGGGGGGACAGCAGCCCTGTTTCCCGGGACAGAAAGCTTGTGAGGTTTGGCTTTCAGGTGCATTGTGTGGCACAGCCTGGGCACTCTGTGGGCAGGCAGGGCTTTCTGTGCTGGCACCTTTTCCCTGCGAGGAATCCTCATTTGGATCGGGTTTGGATCGGGTGGCCGGCAATGGCGGGGCGGGGCTGACCAAAGGGGGGACAGCAGCCCTGTTTCCCGGGACAGAAAGCTTGTGAGGTTTGGCTTTCAGGTGCAGTGTGTGGCGCAGCCTGGGGTGTCCGTGGGCAGGCAGGGCTTTCTGTGCTGGCACCTTTTCCCTGCGAGGAATCCTCATTTGGATCGAGTTTTGGGGGGGGCTGCTAAAATGGCGGGGCGGGGCTGACCAAGGTGGGGGACAGCAGCCCTGTTTCCCGGGACAGAAAGCTTGTGAGGTTTGGCTTTCAGGTGCAGTGTGTGGCACAGCCTGGGCACTCTGTGGGCAGGCAGGGCTTTCTGTGCTGGCACCTTTTCCCTGCGAGGAATCCTCATTTGGGTCGGGTTTGGATCGGGTGGCCGGCAATGGCGGGGCGGGGCTGACCAAAGGGGGGACAGCAGCCCTGTTTCCCGGGACAGAAAGCTTGTGAGGTTTGGCTTTCAGGTGCAGTGTGTGGCACAGCCTGGGCACTCTGTGGGCAGGCAGGGCTTTCTGTGCTGGCACCTTTCCCTGCGAGGAATCCTCATTTGGATCGAGTTTTGGGGGGGCTGCTAAAATGGCGGGGCGGGGCTGACCAAAGGGGGGACAGCAGCCCTGTTTCCCGGGACAGAAAGCTTGTGAGGTTTGGCTTTCAGGTGCAGTGTGTGGCACAGCCTGGGCACTCTGTGGGCAGGCAGGGCTTTCTGTGCTGGCACCTTTTCCCTGCGAGGAATCCTCATTTGGGTCGGGTTTGGATCGGGTGGCCGGCAATGGCGGGGCGGGGCTGACCAAAGGGGGGACAGCAGCCCTGTTTCTCGGGACAGAAAGCTTGTGAGGTTTGGCTTTCAGGTGCAGTGTGTGGCACAGCCTGGGCACTCCGTGGGCAGGCAGGGCTTTCTGTGCTGGCACCTTTTCCCTGCGAGGAATCCTCATTTGGATCGAGTTTTGGGGGGGCTGCTAAAATGGCGGGGCGGGGCTGACCAAAGGGGGGACAGCAGCCCTGTTTCCCGGGACAGAAAGCTTGTGAGGTTTGGCTTTCAGGTGCAGTGTGTGGCGCAGCCTGGGGTGTCCGTGGGCAGGCAGGGCTTTCTGTGCTGGCACCTTTTCCCTGCGAGGAATCCTCATTTGGATCGAGTTTTGGGGGGGGCTGCTAAAATGGCGGGGCGGGGCTGACCAAG
>NW_026990788.1:0-45665 GCF_036250125.1 Pseudopipra pipra | reverse complement strand
TTATAAGCATAAGATGCATTTAATACTCCCATAAAAACGATCTTAGTCCCATGATCAACAAAACCCCACGAAAGCCAGGACACAAACTGGGATTAGATACCCCACTATGCCTGGCCCTAAATCCCGATGCTTTCACCACTTAAGCATCCGCCTGAGAACTACGAGCACAAACGCTTAAAACTCTAAGGACTTGGCGGTGCTCCAAACCCACCTAGAGGAGCCTGTTCTATAATCGATAACCCACGATACACCCAACCATCCCTAGCCAAATCAGCCTATATACCGCCGTCGTCAGCTCACCCCTAAACTGAGGGTTCAACAGTGAGCACAATAGCAACCCCACCCGCTAATAAGACAGGTCAAGGTATAGCTCATGGGGTGGTAGAAATGGGCTACATTTTCTAGCATAGAAAACCCCTTCCCACGACAGGGAGCGTGAAACCACTCCCAAAAGGCGGATTTAGCAGTAAAGCAGGATAATAATGCCCCCTTTAAGTTGGCTCTGAAGCACGTACATACCGCCCGTCACCCTCCTCACAAGCTACAACCAATCTTATTCATAATAGGCTCTCAAGCTAAAGATGAGGCAAGTCGTAACAAGGTAAGTGTACCGGAAGGTGCACTTAGTTTACCAAGACGTAGCTATAAAAAAAGCATTCAGCTTACACCTGAAAGATATCTGCTCCTCACCAGATCGTCTTGAAGCCTAACTCTAGCTCTGCTACCAAATTACATATGAACTAAACCATGCCACCCACTAAATCAAAGCATTCTCTCACTTAACCTAGTATAGGCGATAGAAAGGTGAACTCAAGACGCGATAGAGACCATGTACCGTAAGGGAAAAATGAAATAACAATGACAAGCCAAGCGCTAAATAGCAAAGACCAATCCTTGTACCTTTTGCATCATGATTTAGCAAGAACTTCCCAAGCAAAATGCCAATTTAAGCTTGCCGCCCCGAAACCCAAGCGAGCTACTTACGAGCAGCTATTTACTGAGCAAACCCGTCTCTGTTGCAAAAGAGTGGGATGACTCGTTAGTAGTGGTGAAAAGCCAATCGAGCTGGGTGATAGCTGGTTGCCTATGAAACGAACCTTAGTTCTCTCTTAATTCACCCCCCCAGGACTATATTCAACCCACATGAAATGAATTAAGGGTTATTTAAAGGAGGTACAGCTCCTTTAAAAAAGAGCACACTCTCTTCCAGCGGATAAATTAAATTGTTCCTCAACTGTGGGCCTTCAAGCAGCCACCATTAAAGAGTGCGTCAAAGCTCTGTACCTAAAAATCCTAATCTTCCTATGACTCCCTCTTCCTTAATAGGCTAACTTATGATAAATAAGAGAATTAATGCTAAAATAAGTAACTAGGGACCCCCCCCTCTACGGCACAAACTTACATTATAACATTATTAACAAACTACAGGATATTTTCTAACCCTAACAAGATCCTATATCTAAAACCTTGTTAACCCACCTACGGAGTGCCTCTCAAAGACGATTTAAATCTGTAAAAGGAACTAGGCAAAACCAAGGCCCGACTGTTTACCAAAAACATAGCCTTTAGCTAAGTCAAGTATTAAAGGTGAAGCCTGCCCAGTGACAATAAGTTCAACGGCCGCGGTATCCTAACCGTGCAAAGGTAGCGCAATCAATTGTCCCATAAATCGGGACTTGTATGAATGGCTTAACGAGGTCTTAACTGTCTCCTACGGATAATCAGTGAAATTGATCTTCCTGTGCAAAAGCAGGAATAACTTCATAAGACAAGAAGACCCTGTGGAACTTTAAAACCTGCTACCATCCCCACCAACAATTTTCCTCCACAGGACCCACTCCCTCGGATTTTACTGGTACGCATTTTTTGGTTGGGGCGACCTTGGAGATAAACTTAACCTCCAAAAACCGGATAACCCATCTTGACCAAGAACAACTCATCAACGTGCTAATAGTAGCCAGACCCAATATTATTGATTAATGAACCTAGCTACCCCAGGGATAACAGCGCAATCTCCTTCAAGAGCCCACATCGACAAGGAGGTTTACGACCTCGATGTTGGATCAGGACATCCTAGTGGTGCAACCGCTACCAAGGGTTCGTTTGTTCAACGATTAACAGTCCTACGTGATCTGAGTTCAGACCGGAGCAATCCAGGTCGGTTTCTATCTATGTAATAACTCCTTCTAGTACGAAAGGACCGAAGAAGTAAGGCCTATGCTACAGGCACGCCTTCGCACCCAGTAATGAACCCAACTAAATTACCAAGAGCCCTACCATAACCCCTTCCTAGAAAAGGACCGCTAGCGTGGCAGAGCTTGGCAAATGCAGAAGGCTTAAGCCCTTTACCCAGAGGTTCAAATCCTCTCCCTAGCTCCACATAAAACATATGGCAACTCACTTAGTCCTGATTTACCTCATTATATCACTATCCTATGCTTTATCCATCCTCATCGCCGTAGCATTCCTAACCCTGGTTGAACGCAAAGTTCTAAGTTATATACAAGCCCGAAAAGGACCTAACATTGTAGGACCATTTGGCCTATTACAACCTATAGCAGATGGAGTAAAACTGTTCATTAAAGAACCAATCCGTCCATCAACTTCATCCCCTTACCTATTTATAGCTACCCCTATCCTAGCCCTTCTCTTAGCAATTACAATCTGACTGCCTCTCCCCCTACCATTTCCCCTCACTGACCTAAACCTAGGTATACTTTTCCTCCTGGCCCTCTCCAGCTTAGCAGTTTACTCAATTCTATGATCAGGGTGGGCCTCTAATTCAAAATATGCTCTGATTGGCGCCCTCCGAGCAGTCGCACAAACCATTTCCTATGAGGTTACCCTAGCCATTATTCTCCTATCTGTAATTATTCTAAGTGGTAATTATACCCTT
Organism: Pseudopipra pipra; assembly: GCF_036250125.1. Taxonomy (NCBI): domain Eukaryota; kingdom Metazoa; phylum Chordata; class Aves; order Passeriformes; family Pipridae; genus Pseudopipra; species Pseudopipra pipra. The sequence goes on along the minus strand of NW_026990788.1, from coordinate 42,769 downwards.
AACACCCTTGCTATTACACAAGAACCTCTTTACCTCATTTTCTCCTCCTGACCTCTAGCAATAATATGATATATTTCCTCACTTGCTGAAACAAACCGCGCCCCATTTGACCTAACAGAAGGAGAATCTGAACTAGTCTCAGGGTTTAATGTAGAATATGCTGCAGGTCCATTTGCCTTATTCTTCCTAGCTGAATATGCTAATATTATACTAATAAATGCACTCACAACCATTCTATTCCTGAACCCCAGCTCACTCAATCTCCCTCAAGAATTCTTCCCTCTAACTCTAGCTACAAAAACCCTCCTCCTGTCCGCAGGCTTCTTATGAATCCGCGCCTCTTACCCTCGATTCCGCTATGATCAACTCATACATTTACTCTGAAAAAACTTCCTACCCCTAACACTAGCCTTATGCCTATGACATACTAGCCTCCCTATCTCATATGCAGGCCTACCTCCCTACCTAAGATAACCAAGGAAATGTGCCTGAATCCAAAAGGGTTACTATGATAAAGTAAACATAGAGGTATACCAACCCTCTCATTTCCTAAACTTAGAAAAGTAGGAATCGAACCTACACTAAAGGAATCAAAATCCTCTATACTCCCTCTATATTATTTTCTAGTAAGGTCAGCTAATTAAGCTATCGGGCCCATACCCCGAAAATGATGGTTTAACTCCTTCCCTTACTAATGAATCCTCAAGCTAAATTAATCTCTACAGCAAGCTTACTCTTGGGAACCTCCATCACAATTTCAAGCAACCACTGAATAACAGCATGAATTGGCTTAGAGATTAACACTTTAGCTATCCTTCCCTTAATCTCTAAAACCCACCATCCACGAGCCATTGAAGCTTCTACTAAATACTTTCTGACCCAAGCAACCGCATCCACACTACTCCTATTTGCTAGCATGATCAACGCATGATTTTCTGGTCAATGAGACATCACCCAACTAACCCACCCTATATCATGCATACTATCAACAGTTGCAATTTCAATCAAACTAGGCTTAGTCCCATTCCATTTCTGATTTCCAGAAGTCCTTCAAGGCTCAACCATAACAACATGCCTCCTACTAGCTACAATTATAAAATTTCCACCAATTACCCTATTCTACTTAACATCCCCATCACTTAACTCAACCCTCCTAACTTCAATAGCTATCGCCTCCGCAGCCCTAGGAGGCTGAATAGGGTTAAATCAAACTCAAACTCGCAAAGTCTTAGCCTTTTCATCCATCGCCCACCTTGGATGAATAACTATTATTCTCAACTATGACCCCAATCTAACTTTAATTACCTTTTATCTCTATACCATAACAACTTCCGCTATCTTCCTTATTCTCAACACAACCAATACCCTAAAATTATCCACTGTAATAACCACATGAACCAAAATTCCCCCATTAACTACAATTTTCATGCTCACTCTCCTCTCCCTCGCAGGCCTCCCTCCCCTAACAGGATTTCTACCCAAATGATTAATTATTCAAGAACTCACTAAGCAAGAACTAACTGCAACAGCCACAGCCATTTCTCTACTCTCTTTACTCGGACTTTTCTTCTACCTACGTCTAGCCTACTGTGCAACTATCACACTACCCCCAAACTTCACCAACTACATAAAACAATGACAGACTAACAAACCAACTAATCCCTTAACTACAATCTTTACTTCTCTGTCAATCATACTCCTACCATTATCCCCCATAGTACTTACTATTTCCTAGAAACTTAGGTTACTTAAACCGAAGGCCTTCAAAGCCTTAAACAAGGACCAGCTCTCCTTAGTTTCTGCTAAAATTCACAGGATATTAACCTGTATTTCCTGAATGCAACTCAAGCGCTTTAATTAAGCTAGAATCTCTTTCTAGACAGATGGGCCTCGATCCCATAAAACTTTAGTTAACAGCTAAATGCCCTATCCAACAGGCTTCTGCCTACTAGATCCTGGTGTATATTTGATACACATCAATGAGCTTGCAACTCAACATGAACTTCACTACAGAATCGATAAGAAGAGGAATCAAACCTCTGTAAAAAGGACTACAGCCTAACGCTTCAACACTCAGCCATCTTACCTATGACTTTTATCAACCGTTGACTATTCTCTACCAATCACAAAGACATCGGCACACTTTACCTTATTTTCGGTGCATGAGCTGGTATAATTGGTACAGCCCTAAGTCTCCTCATTCGAGCAGAACTAGGACAACCAGGAACCCTTTTAGGCGATGACCAAATCTATAATGTAATCGTCACCGCACATGCATTTGTTATAATTTTCTTTATAGTAATACCTATTATAATTGGAGGGTTTGGTAACTGACTAGTCCCATTAATAATTGGCGCCCCCGACATGGCATTCCCACGAATAAATAATATAAGCTTCTGACTTCTTCCCCCATCCTTCTTACTACTTTTAGCATCTTCCACAGTTGAAGCTGGGGCCGGGACAGGATGAACAGTATACCCACCCCTAGCTGGAAACCTAGCCCACGCTGGTGCATCAGTAGACCTCGCCATTTTCTCCCTTCACCTAGCAGGTGTCTCCTCTATCCTCGGAGCAATCAACTTTATTACTACAGCAATTAACATAAAACCACCTGCTCTTTCACAATACCAAACCCCCCTATTTGTTTGATCCGTCCTAATCACCGCAGTACTACTTCTCCTCTCCCTACCAGTTCTAGCTGCTGGCATTACAATACTTCTAACAGATCGAAACCTAAACACTACATTCTTCGACCCCGCAGGAGGTGGAGACCCAATTTTATATCAACACTTATTTTGATTTTTTGGACACCCAGAAGTCTACATCCTTATTCTGCCAGGATTCGGAATTATCTCCCACGTCGTAGCCTACTACGCTGGTAAAAAAGAACCCTTCGGCTACATAGGCATAGTCTGAGCCATATTATCTATTGGTTTCCTAGGCTTCATCGTATGAGCCCACCACATATTCACAGTTGGAATGGACGTAGATACCCGAGCATACTTTACATCTGCTACCATAATTATTGCAATTCCTACTGGCATTAAAGTTTTCAGTTGACTAGCCACCCTACATGGTGGGACAATTAAATGAGACCCACCCATACTATGAGCCCTAGGCTTCATTTTCCTCTTCACCATTGGTGGACTAACAGGTATCGTTCTTGCTAACTCCTCCCTAGATATTGCCTTACACGATACCTACTACGTAGTTGCACACTTCCACTACGTACTGTCTATGGGAGCAGTATTCGCCATCTTAGCTGGCTTCACACATTGATTCCCACTATTTACTGGTTACACCCTCCATCCTACGTGAGCTAAAGCCCACTTCGGGGTAATATTCTTTGGGGTTAACCTAACATTCTTCCCACAACATTTCCTAGGTTTAGCTGGTATACCACGTCGATACTCAGACTATCCAGATGCTTATACCTTATGGAATTCCCTATCCTCCATTGGCTCCCTTATCTCCATGATAGCCGTAATTATACTGATATTTATTATCTGAGAAGCCTTCGCATCCAAACGAAAAGTATTACAACCAGAACTTACTTCCACAAACATCGAATGAATTCACGGCTGCCCTCCCCCTTACCACACCTTCGAAGAACCAGCTTTTGTTCAAGTACAAGAAAGGAAGGAATCGAACCCTCATAACTGGTTTCAAGCCAACCGCATCTAACCACTCATGCTTCTTTCTTATGGGTTGTTAGTAAAATAATTACATAGTCTTGTCAAGACTAAATCACAGGTGAAAACCCAGTACATCCCACCTTCCACATTATGGCCAACCACTCTCAACTTGGTTTTCAAGACGCTTCATCCCCTATTATAGAAGAACTCATCGAATTTCATGATCATGCCCTAATAGTTGCTCTAGCCATCTGTAGCCTAGTTCTATACCTCCTAGCTCTTATACTCATAGAAAAACTATCCTCTAACACCGTCGACGCACAAGAAGTAGAACTTGTCTGAACAATTCTACCTGCCATCGTCCTAATTATACTAGCCCTCCCATCCCTTCAAATCCTCTACATAATAGACGAAATCGACGAACCCGACCTTACCCTTAAAGCCATTGGTCATCAATGATATTGATCCTATGAATACACAGACTTCAAAGATTTATCCTTTGACTCTTACATGTTACCAACCACAGACCTACCACTTGGTCACTTCCGCCTCCTAGAAGTTGATAACCGCATTGTTATCCCAATAGAATCCCCAATCCGAGTTATCGTCACAGCTGATGATGTCCTCCACTCATGAGCCGTGCCCAGCCTTGGTGTAAAAACCGATGCAATTCCAGGACGACTAAATCAAACTTCCTTCATCACAACCCGCCCTGGAATCTTCTACGGCCAATGCTCAGAAATCTGTGGAGCCAATCACAGCTTCATACCCATTGTAGTGGAATCAGCTCCTCTAACAGACTTCGAAAACTGATCTTCACTTCTAACATCCTAATCATTAAGAAGCTATGAACCAGCACTAGCCTTTTAAGCTAGAGAAAGAGGACTACCCATCCTCCTTAATGACATGCCTCAGCTAAACCCAGCGCCCTGACTCTTTATTATACTTACTTCATGACTCACTTTTTCCCTCATCCTTCAACCTAAACTTTTATTATTTACTCCAACCAACTCGCCATCCAACAAAACATTATCCACTATAAAAACTTACCCTTGAGACTGACCATGAACCTAAGCTTCTTCGACCAATTTATAAGCCCAACACTTCTAGGAATCCCCCTTATTCTGATCTCTCTATTGTTCCCAACTCTCTTGCTTCCCTCCCCTGGCAACCGATGAGTTACAAATCGTCTTTCAACGCTTCAACTCTGATTCTTCCACCTAATTACAAAACAACTGATAACCCCATTAAACAAAAAAGGCCACAAATGAGCCCTAATCTTATCATCACTCATAATCATACTATTAATAATCAACCTATTAGGCCTTTTACCCTACACATTCACACCTACTACTCAACTATCAATAAACCTAGCCCTTGCCTTCCCCCTATGACTTGCTACACTATTAACAGGCCTACGAAACCAACCCTCAGCTTCCCTAGGACACCTCTTGCCAGAAGGTACCCCAACACCCCTAATCCCTGCCCTTATCATAATCGAAACAACAAGCCTTCTCATTCGTCCACTTGCCTTAGGAGTCCGCCTTACAGCCAACCTCACAGCAGGACATCTACTTATCCAACTCATTTCTACAGCCACTGCTGTCCTCCTTCCCATTATACCTGCAGTATCCCTCTTAACCACAGCTATTCTCCTTCTCCTAACAATTTTAGAAGTAGCCGTAGCAATAATCCAAGCCTATGTCTTTGTACTACTACTAAGCCTTTACTTACAAGAAAACATTTAACCTTTAATGACACACCAAGCCCACTCCTTCCATATAGTAGACCCAAGCCCCTGACCCATTTTCGGAGCTGCGGCCGCTCTCCTTACTACCTCCGGATTGGCCATATGATTCCATCACAATTCCATGCAACTCTTACTCCTAGGCCTGCTTTCCATAATTTTAGTAATAATTCAATGATGGCGTGATATCGTACGAGAAAGCACATTCCAAGGTCACCATACTCTAACAGTCCAAAAAGGCTTACGCTACGGAATAATTCTATTCATTACCTCCGAAGCCTTCTTCTTTCTAGGATTCTTCTGAGCATTCTTTCACTCTAGCTTAGTCCCCACCCCAGAACTCGGAGGGCAATGACCCCCTATGGGAATCAAACCCCTCAATCCAATAGAAGTACCTCTACTAAACACTGCCATCCTTTTAGCTTCAGGAGTTACCGTTACATGAGCTCATCATAGCATTACAGAAGGTAACCGAAATCAAGCTACTCAGGCCCTACTCATAACTGTCCTGTTAGGATTCTACTTTACAGCACTTCAAGCAATAGAATATTATGAAGCGCCATTCTCAATTGCTGATGGAATCTATGGATCCACCTTCTTTGTAGCCACAGGATTCCATGGCCTTCACGTAATCATTGGGTCATCCTTTCTCTTAATTTGCCTTTTCCGTCTCATCAAATTCCATTTCACACCCAACCACCACTTTGGCTTTGAAGCAGCGGCTTGATACTGACATTTTGTTGATATTATCTGACTATTCCTCTATATAACAATCTACTGATGAGGATCCTGCCTTTCTAGTATATTAATTACAATTGACTTCCAATCTCTAAAATCTGGATCAAAACCAGAGAAAGGCAATTAACATAATCCTCTTTATATTTACAACCTCTCTATCACTATGTATTATCCTAACTTCATTAAACCTTTGACTGGCTCAAATAAATCCAGATTCAGAAAAACTATCCCCATATGAATGTGGCTTTGACCCACTGGGCTCAGCCCGTCTCCCTTTTTCAATCCGATTCTTTCTTGTCGCAATCTTATTTCTCTTGTTCGACCTAGAAATCGCCCTCTTACTACCCCTCCCATGAGCTACTCAACTTCTCTCCCCCCTCAATACTTTAACCTGAACCTTCGCCATTATTCTCCTCCTCGCATTCGGATTAATCTATGAATGGATACAAGGGGGCTTAGAATGAGCAGAATAACTACAGAAAGTTAGTCTAATTAAGACAGTTGATTTCGGCTCAACAAACCACAGTCCCACTCTGTGACTTTCTCAATGACCTTTCTACATTTAAGCTTCTACTCTGCCTTCGCCCTAAGCAGCCTAGGACTAGCCTTTCACCGAATACACCTAATTTCCGCCCTACTATGCTTAGAAAGTATAATACTATCCATATACATTGCCCTATCCATGTGGCCCATCCAAACCCAAACAACATCCCCCTCCCTAATACCCATTCTCATACTAGCATTTTCAGCCTGTGAAGCAGGCGCCGGCCTGGCAATTCTAGTAGCTTCCACCCGAACTCACGGGTCAGATCATTTGCATAATCTAAACCTTCTACAATGCTAAAAATTATTCTCCCCACGATCATACTACTCCCTATAACCCTCCTATCACCCCAAAAATTTCTTTGACTTAATGTCACTTCCCACAGCCTCTTAATCGCAACCGCCAGCTTACAGTGACTCTCTTCAACCTACCACCCTAACAAGAACCTATCCCCATGACTTGGTATCGACCAAATTTCATCCCCCTTATTAGTCCTATCTTGTTGACTTCTGCCCCTTATAATGTTAGCAAGCCAAAATCACCTCCAGCAAGAGCCCCCTACACGAAAATATATATTTATCATAACCATAATCCTTGCTCAACCATTTATCATCCTGGCCTTCTCAGCCTTAGAACTGATATTGTTTTATATTGCATTCGAAGCAACCTTAATCCCTACTCTAATTCTAATTACACGATGGGGCAGCCAACCAGAACGTTTAAGTGCTGGGGTCTACCTCTTATTCTATACCCTAGTCAGTTCTCTTCCCCTATTAGTTGCGATCCTTTATCTTCACACTCAAACAGGGTCCATGCACATCATTATAATAAAACTTTCACATCCATCCCTTACAAACTCCTGAACAGGCCTCATATCAAGCCTAGCCCTACTACTCGCTTTCATAGTAAAAGCCCCCCTTTATGGATTACACCTATGACTCCCAAAAGCCCACGTAGAGGCACCAATCGCAGGGTCCATACTTCTAGCCGCACTCCTCCTCAAACTTGGAGGGTACGGCATTATACGTATCTCAATGGTCTTAAACTCCCTGCTCGACTACCTCTACTACCCATTCCTAACCTTAGCCCTATGAGGGGCATTAATAACAAGCTCCATCTGCCTACGCCAAATTGACCTTAAATCTCTAATCGCCTACTCCTCGGTAAGCCATATAGGCCTAGTCATTGCCGCAACAATAATCCAAACCCATTGATCTTTTTCAGGAGCGATAATCTTGATAATTTCACATGGACTCACCTCTTCCATACTATTTTGCCTAGCTAATACAAATTATGAACGCATACACAGCCGCACCCTCCTCTTAACACGAGGCCTACAACCCCTCCTACCTCTCATAGGAATCTGATGACTTCTAGCTAACCTAACTAACATGGCTCTTCCTCCTACCACTAATCTAATAGCTGAACTAACTATCATAATTGCTCTCTTCAATTGATCTGCATTCACTATCATCCTAACCGGAATCGCAACTCTACTGACTGCAGCCTACACCCTCTACATACTCCTTATAACCCAACGAGGACCAACCCCAACTTACATCACAACTACCCAAAATTCGAATACGCGAGAACATCTCCTTATAACACTCCACATTCTACCCTCCCTTCTCCTCATCCTAAAACCAGAACTAATCTCAGGAATCCCCATATGCAAGCATAGTTTTAAGCCAAACATTAGACTGTGATCCTAAAAATAGAAGTTAAACTCTTCTTGCCTGCCGAGGGGAGGTTTAACCAACAAGAACTGCTAACTCTTGCATCTGAGCCTAAGACCTCAGCCCCCTTACTTTTAAAGGATAATAGCAATCCACTGGTCTTAGGAGCCATTCATCTTGGTGCAAGTCCAAGTAAAAGTAATGGACTTTCCATTAATTCTCAACACCTCCATATTCCTAACCTTGGCCATTCTTTCTACTCCTATTCTTCTTCCCCTTCTATCCAAGAACTATCAAAACTCCCCAACCACCATTATATATACTGTCAAAACTTCCTTCATGACCAGTTTAATTCCCATAATCCTCTCTATCTATTCTAATATGGAAAACACTACCTTCTATTGAGAGTGAAAATTCATTACAAACTTCAAAATCCCTTTTAACCTTAAAATAGACCAATACTCCTTAATATTCTTCCCCATTGCTCTATTCGTAACATGATCTATTCTACAATTCGCAACATGGTACATAGCCTCAGAACCTCATGCCACAAAATTCTCTCTCTACCTCTTAATTTTCCTCATTGCTATGCTAATCTTAATTATCGCCAACAACATATTCCTCCTATTTATTGGCTGAGAAGGAGTTGGAATTATATCCTTCCTCCTAATCGGATGATGATACGGCCGAGCAGAAGCTAACACCGCCGCACTCCAAGCCGTACTTTATAATCGTATCGGAGATATCGGACTGATCCTCTGCATAGCATGATTAGCCTCTTCAATCAATACATGAGAAATTCAACAACCATCTTACCCAAACCAAATACCCTTACTTCCTCTTATAGGACTCATTTTAGCAGCCACAGGTAAATCCGCCCAATTCGGCCTCCACCCGTGACTCCCAGCCGCTATAGAAGGACCAACTCCTGTATCCGCTCTACTCCATTCCAGTACAATAGTAGTTGCCGGAATCTTTCTATTAATTCGCACTCACCACATATTATGTAGTAATCAAATCGCTCTAACTGCGTGCCTCTGTATAGGTGCCCTATCCACACTATTTGCCGCTACATGCGCTCTTACCCAAAAACGACATCAAAAAAATTATTGCTTTCTCTACATCCAGCCAATTAGGCCTAATAATAGTTACTATTGGCTTAAACCTACCCCAACTAGCCTTTCTACATATTTCCACCCACGCATTCTTCAAAGCCATACTCTTCCTCTGCTCTGGATCTATCATCCATAGCCTCAACGGTGAACAAGACATCCGAAAAATAGGAGGTCTACAAAAATTACTCCCTACAACCACTTCATGTCTGACAATCGGAAACCTAGCTCTCATAGGAACCCCATTTCTAGCAGGGTTCTACTCAAAAGACCTCATCATCGAAAGCCTCAACACCTCCTACTTAAACACCTGAGCGCTCCTTCTAACACTTGTAGCCACATCATTTACTGCAACTTATAGCCTGCGTATAACCCTACTAGTACAAACCGACTACACCCGAATTCCTTCTATTACCCCCATTAATGAAAACAACCCAGCAGTCACAAACCCAATCACCCGTCTTGCTCTCGGAAGTATCATGGCTGGATTACTAATCACCTCTTATATTTCTCCCACAAAAACCCCTCCTATAACTATGCCTCTTCTTACAAAAACCACAGCCATCATTATCACAACATTAGGTATTATTCTAGCACTGGAACTATCAAAACTCACGCATTCACTCACCCTTCCTAAGCAAAATATGACTATAAACTTCTCCAACACTCTAGGATACTTTAATCCCCTCATACACCGCCTCAGCTCCACCAACCTCCTAAGCAACGGCCAAAACATTGCATCCCACCTAATCGACCTATCCTGATATAAAAAAATTGGCCCAGAAGGACTAGCAATCCTTCAACTCAAAACATCTAAAACCCTAACTACTTTCCACTCCGGATTAATCAAAACCTACCTAGGAACCTTCGCTCTGTCTATCTTAATTATTATCTCACTTACACAGAACTAAAAATTAATGACCCCCAACCTACGAAAACATCATCCTCTTCTAAAAATAATCAATAACTCCTTAATTGATCTCCCAACACCATCAAACATTTCCGCTTGATGAAATTTCGGATCTCTCCTAGGCATCTGCCTAATAATTCAAATTACCACTGGCCTTTTACTGGCAATGCACTATACAGCAGATATCACTCTAGCATTCACATCCGTTGCTCATACATGTCGAAATGTCCAATTCGGTTGACTGATCCGAAACCTCCACGCAAACGGTGCCTCCTTCTTCTTCATGTGCATCTACCTACACATTGGACGAGGATTCTACTATGGTTCCTACCTATATAAAGAAACCTGAAACACAGGAGTTGTTCTCCTCCTAACTTTAATAGCAACTGCTTTCGTAGGATATGTTCTCCCATGAGGCCAAATATCATTCTGAGGCGCCACAGTAATTACTAACTTATTCTCAGCTATCCCCTATATTGGCCAAACACTTGTAGAATGAGCCTGAGGAGGGTTCTCAGTTGATAACCCTACGCTCACCCGATTCTTCGCCCTTCACTTCCTTCTCCCATTCTTGATTGCAGGTCTCACTTTCATTCACCTAACCTTCCTACATGAAACAGGCTCAAACAACCCCCTAGGCATTCATTCAGACTGTGATAAAATCCCATTTCACCCTTACTTCTCAATGAAAGACGTGTTAGGCCTTCTATTCCTCCTCATCCCACTAATAACACTTGCTATATTCTCACCTAACCTTTTAGGAGACCCAGAAAATTTTACACCTGCAAATCCATTAGTTACACCTCCTCATATTAAACCTGAATGATACTTCCTATTTGCATATGCTATTCTACGATCAATCCCTAACAAATTAGGAGGAGTCCTAGCTCTCGCTGCCTCCGTCCTAATTCTATTTTTAGCCCCATTCCTCCACATGTCAAAGCAACGAACAATAACCTTCCGACCCATCTCCCAACTCCTATTTTGAATCCTAGTTACTAACCTTTTGATCCTTACATGAATCGGTAGTCAACCAGTTGAACATCCATTTATCATCATTGGGCAACTTGCATCAGCTACCTACTTTACTATCATCCTTATCCTATTCCCCACTATCAGCCTTCTAGAAAACAAGATACTTAATCTCTAACTACTCTAATAGTTTATAAAAAACATTGGTCTTGTAAACCAAAGATTGAAGATCACCCCCTTCTTAGAGTTGTCCAAAAAAATTCAAGTTCCCAAAAAAATATTCAAGTTCCTCAAATTTCCCAATTAATACGTACATGGGGGGCCCCCCCTCCCCCATACGCTATGGTATGTATTACTTTGCATCGCATTCTCCACCACATTAGACATAAAATCCATGCAGGAAACTCAGGCATACCATTATTGTAAAACCAACCAAATCTTCACATCTTCTCCCATACCATCCAAAACCGGCCATAGACAGATCTAGGCACATTCCCATACAACCTCATAACATGTCATGTTCTAGGAACAATCCCGCTAATCGGACTAAAACCTAACACCGCTAACTTTCGCATAAAAACCTTCACAACACGAGGAACCTCCAAAGACCCAGAATCCACCGTTCAAGGACCTCTCACCACTTAACCTTGCTCTATGTACTGACCAAGAGGCGCTGGGTTATTTATTAATCGTACCTCTCACGAGAAACCAGCAACCCGGCGTTAGTAATGTTTATCATGCCCAGCTTCAGGTGCGTTCTTTCATCTACCACCCTACACCCGCTCTCATAAATTGCTCTTTGTCGCCTCTGGTTCCTCGGTCAGGGCCATAACTTGCTTAATCTTCCTAAACTTGCGCTCCGTTACTAATGGTTGGGGATGCTTGGCCAATTTGGACCTCGTGATCGCGGCATTTTCCCTTTTCTATACTTTTGGTTTTTTTTTTGGGGTAGATCTCAATAAGCCCTTCAGAGTGCTCCGCCAGGGGGCTCCCATATATGGTTGACATGTACCCCTTGTGGTCGGCGAGCGGTTTTCTCACTTTCGCGGGTAAATTAATGATATGGTAGGCAGGATGCTTCTCGGTCTCATACTGTTGCACTGATTCACCGTCAGGTGCTGTTGGCTTGGTTTCTCAATTACGTCTCTCATCAAGTTGCAGTTTAATTAATGCACGCCAGACATATTTTTTCTTGAAAATTTCACAAAAAATCACAAAAAATCACAAAAAATTTTGTCATTTTTGCAATGATCTAGGGACTTTTCCCTTATTCATCACTAATTTTCGTTAAAAAATTTTTTAACAAAAATTTTTTATTTTACAAACATTCCATTTCCCTAATTTCCCAATCAATAAAATTTGCATCATCAATTTGTAAAAATTTTTTATCCAACTTGTTACACCCCATTTTTTCCTTTCATCATTTGTTTGTTTATTCATTCGTTTACACTTAAACTCACCCCATTTTTTCCTTTCATCATTTGTTTGTTTATTCATTCGTTTACACTTAAACTCACCCCATTTTTTCCTTTCATCATTTGTTTGTTTATTCATTCGTTTACACTTAAACTCACCCCATTTTTTCCTTTCATCATTTGTTTGTTTATTCATTCGTTTACACTTAAACTCACCCCATTTTTTCCTTTCATCATTTGTTTGTTTATTCATTCGTTTACACTTAAACTCACCCCATTTTTTCCTTTCATCATTTGTTTGTTTATTCATTCGTTTACACTTAAACTCACCCCATTTTTTCCTTTCATCATTTGTTTGTTTATTCATTCGTTTACACTTAAACTCACCCCACTACCTTCTACCCATTTCCCCGCCTAATTGGCAACCTTAACTATTTTCTTTCCCCTTCCAACCCCACCACCCCAATTAACACTTTTTTCCTACACTCCTCTAATAATTAACCCCAAATCTTATCCCCTTACCCCTCAGAAAAAAAGGAATCAAACCCTTATCACCAACTCCCAAAGCTGGTATTTTCATTAAACTATTTTCTGAATTTGCCCCCTTAAACCGCCCGAATTGCCCCCCGAGATAATCCTCGCACAAGCTCTAGCACAACAAACAACGTCAACAACAAGCCCCAACCTGCAACTAAAAATTGCCCCACCCCCCAAGAATAAAACATAGCCGCACCCTCAAAATCTAGCCGAACTGGCAAAACACCCCCACTATCCACCGTATCCAACCCCAATCACCGTAACCCTGATAACCCCATAACAAACACCCCTCCCCCCAGCGCTAAAACTAACCCAACCCCATACCCCACAACCCGCCAGTCCCCTCAAGCTTCAGGATACGGATCCGCTGCTAATGAAACCGAATACACAAAAACCACTAACATCCCACCCAAATATACTAAAAATAACACCAATGACACAAAAGACACCCCCAAACTCATTAACCATCCACACCCTACAACAGACGCTAACACCAACCCAACCACTGCATAATAAGGAGAAGGATTAGAAGCCACTGCCAACCCCCCCAAAATAAAACTAACACTTAAAAAAAGTATAAAATACGTCATAACAATTCCTGCTTGGCTTCTACCCAAGACCTTTGGCCTGAAAAACCACCGTTGTAATTTCAACTACAAGAACACATAATCTTAACTAAACCTACTTATTCAATCCAACAATCAAACCTCCTTCTACACTTCCAATTGCTCAACCAACACATTTTTGTTATCCACCAAACTATTTCCCCAACCACCTAAAACCCACTAACCGAACCAATCCTAAATCAACATCAACTACCTCCATAACTAAAACATAAACCCTAATAATAACCACTTGACCCAAAAACAATCCTAGTTCTTGTAGCTTACAATAAAGCATAACACTGAAGATGTTAAGACGGCTATTACACATACCCAAGGACAAAAAAGACTTAGTCCTAACCTTACAGTTAGTTCTTGCCAAATATATACATGCAAGTATCCGCGCCCCAGTGAAAATGCCCTCAATACCTTAAAAAGACAGTAGGAGCAGGCATCAGGCACACTTCCCCAATTGCAGCCCAAAACGCCTTGCATCGCCACACCCCCAAGGGTACTCAGCAGTAATTAATATTAAGCAATAAGTGTAAACTTGACTTAGTTAAAGCAACTTATCAGGGTTGGTAAATCTTGTGCCAGCCACCGCGGTCACACAAGAAACCCAAATTAACTTTATACGGCGTAAAGAGTGGCTTTTCACTATCACTTCAACTAAGACTGACATGCAACCAAGCTGTTATAAGCATAAGATGCATTTAATACTCCCATAAAAACGATCTTAGTCCCATGATCAACAAAACCCCACGAAAGCCAGGACACAAACTGGGATTAGATACCCCACTATGCCTGGCCCTAAATCCCGATGCTTTCACCACTTAAGCATCCGCCTGAGAACTACGAGCACAAACGCTTAAAACTCTAAGGACTTGGCGGTGCTCCAAACCCACCTAGAGGAGCCTGTTCTATAATCGATAACCCACGATACACCCAACCATCCCTAGCCAAATCAGCCTATATACCGCCGTCGTCAGCTCACCCCTAAACTGAGGGTTCAACAGTGAGCACAATAGCAACCCCACCCGCTAATAAGACAGGTCAAGGTATAGCTCATGGGGTGGTAGAAATGGGCTACATTTTCTAGCATAGAAAACCCCTTCCCACGACAGGGAGCGTGAAACCACTCCCAAAAGGCGGATTTAGCAGTAAAGCAGGATAATAATGCCCCCTTTAAGTTGGCTCTGAAGCACGTACATACCGCCCGTCACCCTCCTCACAAGCTACAACCAATCTTATTCATAATAGGCTCTTCAAGCTAAAGATGAGGCAAGTCGTAACAAGGTAAGTGTACCGGAAGGTGCACTTAGTTTACCAAGACGTAGCTATAAAAAAAGCATTCAGCTTACACCTGAAAGATATCTGCTCCTCACCAGATCGTCTTGAAGCCTAACTCTAGCTCTGCCTACCAAATTACATATGAACTAAACCATGCCACCCACTAAATCAAAGCATTCTCTCACTTAACCTAGTATAGGCGATAGAAAGGTGAACTCAAGACGCGATAGAGACCATGTACCGTAAGGGAAAAATGAAATAACAATGACAAGCCAAGCGCTAAATAGCAAAGACCAATCCTTGTACCTTTTGCATCATGATTTAGCAAGAACTTCCCAAGCAAATGCCAATTTAAGCTTGCCGCCCCGAAACCCAAGCGAGCTACTTACGAGCAGCTATTTACTGAGCAAACCCGTCTCTGTTGCAAAAGAGTGGGATGACTCGTTAGTAGTGGTGAAAAGCCAATCGAGCTGGGTGATAGCTGGTTGCCTATGAAACGAACCTTAGTTCTCTCTTAATTCACCCCCCCAGACTATATTCAACCCACATGAAATGAATTAAGGGTTATTTAAAGGAGGTACAGCTCCTTTAAAAAAGAGCACACTCTCTTCCAGCGGATAAATTAAATTGTTCCTCAACTGTGGGCCTTCAAGCAGCCACCATTAAAGAGTGCGTCAAAGCTCTGTACCTAAAAATCCTAATCTTCCTATGACTCCCTCTTCCTTAATAGGCTAACTTATGATAAATAAGAGAATTAATGCTAAAATAAGTAACTAGGGACCCCCCCCTCTACGGCACAAACTTACATTATAACATTATTAACAAACTACAGGATATTTTCTAACCCTAACAAGATCCTATATCTAAAACCTTGTTAACCCACCTACGGATGTGCCTCTCAAAGACGATTTAAATCTGTAAAAGGAACTAGGCAAAACCAAGGCCCGACTGTTTACCAAAAACATAGCCTTTAGCTAAGTCAAGTATTAAAGGTGAAGCCTGCCCAGTGACAATAAGTTCAACGGCCGCGGTATCCTAACCGTGCAAAGGTAGCGCAATCAATTGTCCCATAAATCGGGACTTGTATGAATGGCTTAACGAGGTCTTAACTGTCTCCTACGGATAATCAGTGAATTGATCTTCCTGTGCAAAAGCAGGAATAACTTCATAAGACAAGAAGACCCTGTGGAACTTTAAAACCTGCTACCATCCCCACCAACAATTGTCCTCCACAGGACCCACTCCCTCGGATTTTACTGGTACGCATTTTTTGGTTGGGGCGACCTTGGAGATAAACTTAACCTCCAAAAACCGGATAACCCATCTTGACCAAGAACAACTCATCAACGTGCTAATAGTAGCCAGACCCAATATTATTGATTAATGAACCTAGCTACCCCAGGGATAACAGCGCAATCTCCTTCAAGAGCCCACATCGACAAGGAGGTTTACGACCTCGATGTTGGATCAGGACATCCTAGTGGTGCAACCGCTACCAAGGGTTCGTTTGTTCAACGATTAACAGTCCTACGTGATCTGAGTTCAGACCGGAGCAATCCAGGTCGGTTTCTATCTATGTAATAACTCCTTCTAGTACGAAAGGACCGAAGAAGAAGGCCTATGCTACAGGCACGCCTTCGCACCCAGTAATGAACCCAACTAAATTACCAAGAGCCCTACCATAACCCCTTCCTAGAAAAGGACCGCTAGCGTGGCAGAGCTTGCAAATGCAGAGGCTTAAGCCCTTTACCCAGAGGTTCAAATCCTCTCCTAGCTCCACATAAAACATATGGCAACTCACTTAGTCCTGATTTACCTCATTATAGCACTATCCTATGCTTTATCCATCCTCATCGCCGTAGCATTCCTAACCTGGTTGAACGCAAAGTTCTAAGTTATATACAAGCCCGAAAAGGACCTAACATTGTAGGACCATTTGGCCTATTACAACCTATAGCAGATGGAGTAAAACTGTTCATTAAAGAACCAATCCGTCCATCAACTTCATCCCCTTACCTATTTATAGCTACCCCTATCCCTAGCCCTTCTCTTAGCAATTACAATCTGACTGCCTCTCCCCCTACCATTTCCCCTCACTGACCTAAACCTAGGTATACTTTTCCTCCTGGCCCTCTCCAGCTAGCAGTTTACTCAATTCTATGATCAGGGTGGGCCTCTAATTCAAAATATGCTCTGATTGGCGCCCTCCGAGCAGTCGCACAAACCATTTCCTATGAGGTTACCCTAGCCATTATTCTCCTATCTGTAATTATTCTAAGTGGTAATTATACCCTTAACACCCTTGCTATTACACAAGAACCTCTTTACCTCATTTTCTCCTCTGACCTCTAGCAATAATATGATATATTTCCTCACTTGCTGAAACAAACCGCGCCCCATTTGACCTAACAGAAGGAGAATCTGAACTAGTCTCAGGGTTTAATGTAGAATATGCTGCAGGTCCATTTGCCTTATTCTTCCTAGCTGAATATGCTAATATTATACTAATAAATGCACTCACAACCATTCTATTCCTGAACCCCAGCTCACTCAATCTCCCTCTAGAATTCTCCCTCTAACTCTAGCTACAAAAAACCCTCCTCCTGTCCGCAGGCTTCTGTTGAATCCGCGCCTCTTACCCTCGATTCCGCTATGATCAACTCATACATTTACTCTGAAAAAACTTCCTACCCCTAACACTAGCCTTATGCCTATGACATACTAGCCTCCCTATCTCATATGCAGGCCTACCTCCCTACCTAAGATAACCAAGGGAAATGTGCCTGAATCCAAAAGGGTTACTTTGATAAAGTAAACATAGAGGTATACCAACCCTCTCATTTCCTAAACTTAGAAAAGTAGGAATCGAACCTACACTAAAGGAATCAAAATCCTCTATACTCCCTCTATATTATTTTCTAGTAAGGTCAGCTAATTAAGCTAATCGGGCCCATACCCCGAAAATGATGGTTTAACTCCTTCCCTTACTAATGAATCCTCAAGCTAAATTAATCTCTACAGCAAGCTTACTCTTGGGAACCTCCATCACAATTTCAAGCAACCACTGAATAACAGCATGAATTGGCTTAGAGAGTAACACTTTAGCTATCCTTCCCTTAATCTCTAAAACCCACCATCCACGAGCCATTGAAGCTTCTACTAAATACTTTTCTGACCCAAGCAACCGCATCCACACTACTCCTATTTGCTAGCATGATCAACGCATGATTTTTCTGGTCAATGAGACATCACCCAACTAACCCACCCTATATCATGCAGACTATCAACAGTTGCAATTTCAATCAAACTAGGCTTAGTCCCATTCCATTTCTGATTTCCAGAAGTCCTTCAAGGCTCAACCATAACAACATGCCTCCTACTAGCTACAATTATAAAATTTCCACCAATTACCCTATTCTACTTAACATCCCCATCACTTAACTCAACCCTCCTAACTTCAATAGCTATCGCCTCCGCAGCCCTAGGAGGCTGAATAGGGTTAAATCAAGACCTCAAACTCGCAAAGTCTTAGCCTTTTCATCCATCGCCCACCTTGGATGAATAACTATTATTCTCAAACTATGACCCCAATCTAACTTTAATTACCTTTTATCTCTATACCATAACAACTTCCGCTATCTTCCTTATTCTCAACACAACCAATACCCTAAAATTATCCACTGTAATAACCACATGAACCAAAATTCCCCCATTAACTACAATTTTCATGCTCACTCTCCTCTCCCTCGCAAGGCCTCCCTCCCCTAACAGGATTTCTACCCAAATGATTAATTATTCATGAACTCACTAAGCAAGAACTAACTGCAACAGCCACAGGCCATTTCTCTACTCTTCTTTACTCGACTTTTCTTCTACCTACGTCTAGCCTACTGTGCAACTATCACACTACCCCCAAACTTCACCAACTACATAAAACAATGACAGACTAACAAACCAACTAATCCCTTAACTACAATCTTTACTTCTCTGTCATCATACTCCTACCATTATCCCCCATAGTACTTACTATTTCCTAGAAACTTAGGTTACTTAAACCGAAGGCCTTCAAAGCCTTAACAAGGACCAGCTCTCCTTAGTTTTCTGCTAAAATTCACAGGATATTAACCTGTATTTCCTGAATGCAACTCAAGCGCTTTAATTAAGCTAGAATCTCTTTCTAGACAGATGGGCCTCGATCCCATAAAACTTTAGTTAACAGCTAAATGCCCTATCCAACAGGCTTCTGCCTACTAGATCCTGGTGTATATTTGATACACATCAATGAGCTTGCAACTCAACATGAACTTCACTACAGAATCGATAAGAAGAGGAATCAAACCTCTGTAAAAAGGACTACAGCCTAACGCTTCAACACTCAGCCATCTTACCTATGACTTTTATCAACCGTTGACTATTCTCTACCAATCACAAAGACATCGGCACACTTTACTTATTTTCGGTGCATGAGCTGGTATAATTGGTACAGCCCTAAGTCTCCTCATTCGAGCAGAACTAGGACAACCAGGAACCCTTTTAGGCGATGACCAAATCTATAATGTAATCGTCACCGCACATGCATTTGTTATAATTTTCTTATAGTAATACCTATTATAATTGGGAGGGTTTGGTAACTGACTAGTCCCATTAATAATTGGCGCCCCCGACATGGCATTCCCACGAATAAATAATATAAGCTTCTGACTTCTTCCCCCATCCTTCTTACTACTTTTAGCATCTTCCACAGTTGAAGCTGGGGCCGGGACAGGATGAACAGTATACCCACCCCTAGCTGGAAACCTAGCCCACGCTGGTGCATCAGTAGACCTCGCCATTTTCTCCCTTCACCTAGCAGGTGTCTCCTCTATCCTCGGAGCAATCAACTTTATTACTACAGCAATTAACATAAAACCACCTGCTCTTTCACAATACCAAACCCCCCTATTTGTTTGATCCGTCCTAATCACCGCAGTACTACTTCTCCTCTCCCTACCAGTTCTAGCTGCTGGCATTACAATACTTCTAACAGATCGAAACCTAAACACTACATTCTTCGACCCCGCAGGAGGTGGAGACCCAATTTTATATCAACACTTATTTTGATTTTTTGGACACCCAGAAGTCTACATCCTTATTCTGCCAGGATTCGGAATTATCTCCCACGTCGTAGCCTACTACGCTGGTAAAAAAGAACCCTTCGGCTACATAGGCATAGTCTGAGCCATATTATCTATTGGTTTCCTAGGCTTCATCGTATGAGCCCACCACATATTCACAGTTGGAATGGACGTAGATACCCGAGCATACTTTACATCTGCTACCATAATTATTGCAATTCCTACTGGCATTAAAGTTTCAGTTGACTAGCCACCCTACATGGTGGGACAATTAAATGAGACCCACCCATACTATGAGCCCTAGGCTTCATTTTCCTCTTCACCATTGGTGGACTAACAGGTATCGTTCTTGCTAACTCCTCCCTAGATATTGCCTTACACGATACCTACTACGTAGTTGCACACTTCCACTACGTACTGTCTATGGAGCAGTATTCGCCATCTTAGCTGGCTTCACACATTGATTCCCACTATTTACTGGTTACACCCTCCATCCTACGTGAGCTAAAAGCCCACTTCGGGGTAATATTCTTTGGGGTTAACCTAACATTCTTCCCACAACATTTCCTAGGTTTAGCTGGTATACCACGTCGATACTCAGACTATCCAGATGCTTATACCTTATGAATTCCCTATCCTCCATTGGCACCCTTATCTCATGATAGCCGTAATTATACTGATATTTATTATCTGAGAAGCCTTCGCATCCAAACGAAAAAGTATTACAACCAGAACTTACTTCCACAAACATCGAATGAATTCACGGGCTGCCCTCCCCTTACCACACCTTCGAAGAACCAGCTTTTGTTCAAGTACAAGAAAGGAAGGAATCGAACCCTCATTAAGCTGTTTCAAGCCAACCGCATCTAACCACTCATGCTTCTTTCTTATGGGTTGTTAGTAAAATAATTACATAGTCTTGTCAAGACTAAATCACAGGTGAAAACCCAGTACATCCCACCTTCCACATTATGGCCAACCACTCTCAACTTGGTTTTCAAGACGCTTCATCCCCTATTATAGAAGAACTCATCGAATTTCATGATCATGCCCTAATAGTTGCTCTAGCCATCTGTAGCCTAGTTCTATACCTCCTAGCTCTTATAACTCATAGAAAAACTATCCTCTAACACCGTCGACGCACAAGAAGTAGAACTTGTCTGAACAATTCTACCTGCCATCGTCCTAATTATAACTAGCCCTCCATCCCTTCAAATCCTCTACATAATAGACGAAATCGACGAACCCGACCTTACCCTTAAAGCCATTGGTCATCAATGATATTGATCCTATGAATACACAGACTTCAAAGATTTATCCTTTGACTCTTACATGTTACCAACCACAGACCTACCACTTGGTCACTTCCGCCTCCTAGAAGTTGATAACCGCATTGTTATCCAATAGAATCCCCAATCCGAGTTATCGTCACAGCTGATGATGTCCTCCACTCATGAGCCGTGCCCAGCCTTGTGTAAAAACCGATGCAATTCCAGGACGACTAAATCAAACTTCCTCATCACAACCCGCCCTGGAATCTTCTACGGCCAATGCTCAGAAATCTGTGGAGCCAATCACAGCTTCATACCCATTGTAGTGGAATCAGCTCCTCTAACAGACTTCGAAAATGATCTTCACTTCTAACATCCTAATCATTAAGAAGCTATGAACCAGCACTAGCCTTTTAAGCTAGAGAAAGAGGACTACCCATCCTCCTTAATGACATGCCTCAGCTAAACCCAGCGCCCTGACTCTTTATTATACTTACTTCATGACTCACTTTTCCCTCATCCTTCAACCTAAACTTTTATTATTTACTCCAACCAACTCGCCATCCAACAAAACATATCCACTATAAAAACTTACCCTTGAGACTGACCATGAACCTAAGCGTCTTCGACCAATTTATAAGCCCAACACTTCTAGGAATCCCCTTATTTCTGATCTCTCTATTGTTCCCAACTCTCTTGCTTCCCTCCCCTGGCAACCGATGAGTTACAAATCGTCTTACAACGCTTCAACTCTGATTCTTCCACCTAATTACAAAACAACTGATAACCCCCATTAACAAAAAAGCCACAAATGAGCCCTAATCTTATCATCACTCATAATCATACTATTAATAATCAACCTATTAGGCCTTTTACCCTACACATTCACACCTACTACTCAACTATCAATAACCTAGCCCTTGCCTTCCCCTATGACTTGCTACACTATTAACAGGCCTACGAAACCAACCCTCAGCTTCCCTAGGACACCTCTTGCCAGAAGGTACCCCAACACCCCTAATCCCTGCCCTTATCATAATCGAAACAACAAGCCTTCTCATTCGTCCACTGGCCTTAGGAGTCCGCCTTACAGCCAACCTCACAGCAGGACATCTACTTATCCAACTCATTTCTACAGCCACTGCTGTCCTCCTTCCCATTATACCTGCAAGTATCCCGCTTAACCACAGCTATTCTCCTTCTCCTAACAATTTTAGAAGTAGCCGTAGCAATAATCCAAGCCTATGTCTTTGTACTACTACTAAGCCTTTACTTACAAGAAAACATTTAACCTTTAATGACACACCAAGCCACTCCTTCATATAGTAGACCCAAGCACCTGACCCATTTTCGGAGCTGCGGCCGCTCTCCTTACTACCTCCGGATTGGCCATATATTCCATCACAATTCCATGCAACTCTTACTCCTAGGCCTGCTTTCCATAATTTTAGTAATAATTCAATGATGGCGTGATATCGTACGAGAAAGCACATTCCAAGGTCACCATACTCTAACAGTCCAAAAAGGCTTACCTACGGAATAATTCTATTCATTACCTCCGAAGCCTTCTTCTTTCTAGGATTCTTCTGAGCATTCTTTCACTCTAGCTTAGTCCCCACCCCAGAACTCGGAGGGCAATGACCCCCTATGGGAATCAAACCCCATCAATCCAATAGAAGTACCTCTACTAAACACTGCCATCCTTTTAGCTTCAGGAGTTACCGTTACATGAGCTCATCATAGCATTACAGAAGGTAACCGAAATCAAGCTACTCAGGCCCTACTCATAACTGTCCTGTTAGGATTCTACTTTACAGCACTTTTCAAGCAATAGAAATATTATGAAGCGCCATTCTCAATTGCTGATGGAATCTATGGATCCACCTTCTTTGTAGCCACAGGATTCATGGCCTTCACGTACTCATTGGGTCATCCTTTCTCTTAATTTGCCTTTTCCGTCTCATCAAATTCCATTTCACACCCAACCACCACTTTGCTTTGAAGCAGCGGCTTGATACTGACATTTTGTTGATATTATCTGACTATTCCTCTATATAACAATCTACTGATGAGGATCCTGCCTTTCTAGTATATTAATTACAATTGACTTCCAATCTCTAAAATCTGGATCAAAACCAGAGAAAGGCAATTAACATAATCCTCTTTATATTTACAACCTCTCTATCACTATGTATTATCCTAACTTCATTAAACCTTTGACTGGCTCAAATAAATCCAGATTCAGAAAAACTATCCCCATTTGATGGCTTTGACCCACTGGGCTCAGCCCGTCTCCCTTTTTCAATCCGATTCTTTCTTGTCGCAATCTTATTTCTCTTGTTCGACCTAGAAATCGCCCTCTACTACCCCCCCATGAGCTACTCAACTTCTCTCCCCCTCAATACTTAACCTGAACCTTCGCCATTATCTCCTCGCGCATTTCGGATTAATCTATGAATGGATACAAGGGGGCTTAGAATGAGCAGAATACTACAGAAAGTTAGTCTAATTAAGACAGTTGATTTCGGCTCAACAAACCACAGTCCCACTCTGTGACTTCTCATGACCTTTCTACATTTAAGCTTCTACTCTGCCTTCGCCCTAAGCAGCCTAGGACTAGCCTTTCACCGAATACACCTAATTTCCGCCCTACTATGCTTAGAAAGTATAATACTATCCATATACATTGCCTATCCATGTGGCCCATCCAAACCCAAACAACATCCCCCTCCCTAATACCCATTCTCATACTAGCATTTTCAGCCTGTGAAGCAGGCGCCGGCCTGGCAATTCTAGTAGCTTCCACCCGAACTCACGGGTCAGATCATTTGCATAATCTAAACCTTCTACAATGCTAAAAATTATTCTCCCCACGATCATACTACTCCCTATAACCCTCCTATCACCCCAAAAATTTCTTTGACTTAATGTCACTTCCCACAGCCTCTTAATCGCAACTGCCAGCTTACAGTGACTCTCTTCAACCTACCACCCTAACAAGAACCTATCCCCATGACTTGGTATCGACCAAATTTCATCCCCCTTATTAGTCCTATCTTGTGACTTCTGCCCCTTATAATGTTAGCAAGCCAAATCACCTCCAGCAAGAGCCCCCTACACGAAAATATATATTTATCATAACCATAATCCTTGCTCAACATTTATCATCCTGGCCTTCTCAGCCTTAGAACTGATATTGTTTTATATTGCATTCGATAGCAACCTTAATCCCTACTCTAATTCTAATTACACGATGGGGCAGCCAACCAGAACGTTTAAGTGCTGGGGTCTACCTCTTATTCTATACCCTAGTCAGTTCTCTTCCCCTATTAGTTGCGATCCTTTATCTTCACACTCAAACAGGGTCCATGCACATCATTATAATAAAACTTTCACATCCATCCCTTACAAACTCCTGAACAGGCCTCATATCAAGCCTAGCCCTACTACTCGCTTTCATAGTAAAAGCCCCCCCTTTATGATTACACCTATGACTCCCAAAAGCCCACGTAGAGGCACCAATCGCAGGGTCCATACTTCTAGCCGCACTCCTCCTCAAACTTGAGGGTACGGCATTATACGTATCTCAATGGTCTTAAACTCCCTGCTCGACTACCTCTACTACCCATTCCTAACCTTAGCCCTATGAGGGGCATTAATAACAAGCTCCATCTGCCTACGCCAAATTGACCTTAAATCTCTAATCGCCTACTCCTCGGTAAGCCATATAGGCCTAGTCATTGCCGCAACAATAATCCAAACCCATTGATCTTTTTCAGGAGCGATAATCTTGATAATTTCACATGGACTCACCTCTTCCATACTATTTTGCCTAGCTAATACAAATTATGAACGCATACACAGCCGCACCCTCCTCTAAACACGAGGCCTACAACCCTCCTACCTCTCATAGGAATCTGATGACTTCTAGCTAACCTAACTAACATGGCTCTTCCTCCTACCACTAATCTAATAGCTGAACTAACTATCATAATTGCTCTCTTCAATTGATCTGCATTCACTATCATCCTAACCGGAATCGCAACTCTACTGACTGCAGCCTACACCCTCTACATACTCCTTATAACCCAACGAGGACCAACCCCAACTTACATCACAACTACCCAAAATTCGAATACGCGAGAACATCTCCTTATAACACTCCACATTCTACCCTCCCTTCTCCTCATCCTAAAACCAGAACTAATCTCAGGAATCCCCTATGCAAGCATAGTTTTAAGCCAAACATTAGACTGTGATCCTAAAAATAGAAGTTAAACTCTTCTTGCCTGCCGAGGGGAGGTTTAACCAACAAGAACTGCTAACTCTTGCATCTGAGCCTAAGACCTCAGCCCCCTTACTTTTAAAGGATAATAGCAATCCACTGGTCTTAGGAGCCATTCATCTTGGTGCAAGTCCAAGTAAAAGTAATGGACTTTCCATTAATTCTCAACACCTCCATATTCCTAACCTTGGCCATTCTTTCTACTCCTATTCTTCTTCCCCTTCTATCCAAGAACTATCAAAACTCCCCAACCACCATTATATATACTGTCAAAACTTCCTTCATGACCAGTTTAATTCCCATAATCCTCTCTATCTATTCTAATATGGAAAACACTACCTTCTATTGAGAGTGAAAATTCATTACAAACTTCAAAATCCCTTTTAACCTTAAAATAGACCAATACTCCTTAATATTCTTCCCCATTGCTCTATTCGTAACATGATCTATTCTACAATTCGCAACATGGTACATAGCCTCAGAACCTCATGCCACAAAATTCTCTCTCTACCTCTTAATTTTCCTCATTGCTATGCTAATCTTAATTATCGCCAACAACATATTCCTCCTATTTATTGGCTGAGAAGGAGTTGGAATTATATCCTTCCTCCTAATCGGATGATGATACGGCCGAGCAGAAGCTAACACCGCCGCACTCCAAGCCGTACTTTATAATCGTATCGGAGATATCGGACTGATCCTCTGCATAGCATGATTAGCCTCTTCAATCAATACATGAGAAATTCAACAACCATCTTACCCAAACCAAATACCCTTACTTCCTCTTATAGGACTCATTTTAGCAGCCACAGGTAAATCCGCCCAATTCGGCCTCCACCCGTGACTCCCAGCCGCTATAGAAGGACCAACTCCTGTATCCGCTCTACTCCATTCCAGTACAATAGTAGTTGCCGGAATCTTTCTATTAATTCGCACTCACCACATATTATGTAGTAATCAAATCGCTCTAACTGCGTGCCTCTGTATAGGTGCCCTATCCACACTATTTGCCGCTACATGCGCTCTTACCCAAAACGACATCAAAAAAATTATAGCTTTCTCTACATCCAGCCAATTAGGCCTAATAATAGTTACTATTGGCTTAAACCTACCCCAACTAGCCTTTCTACATATTTCCACCCACGCATTCTTCAAAGCCATACTCTTCCTCTGCTCTGGATCTATCATCCATAGCCTCAACGGTGAACAAGACATCCGAAAAATAGGAGGTCTACAAAAATTACTCCCTACAACCACTTCATGTCTGACAATCGGAAACCTAGCTCTCATAGGAACCCCATTTCTAGCAGGGTTCTACTCAAAAGACCTCATCATCGAAAGCCTCAACACCTCCTACTTAAACACCTGAGCGCTCCTTCTAACACTTGTAGCCACATCATTTACTGCAACTTATAGCCTGCGTATAACCCTACTAGTACAAACCGACTACACCCGAATTCCTTCTATTACCCCATTAATGAAAACAACCCAGCAGTCACAAACCCAATCACCCGTCTTGCTCTCGGAAGTATCATGGCTGGATTACTAATCACCTCTTATATTTCTCCCACAAAAACCCCTCCTATAACTATGCCTCTTCTTACAAAAACCACAGCCATCATTATCACAACATTAGGTATTATTCTAGCACTGGAACTATCAAAACTCACGCATTCACTCACCCTTCCTAAGCAAAATATGACTATAAACTTCTCCAACACTCTAGGATACTTTAATCCCCTCATACACCGCCTCAGCTCCACCAACCTCCTAAGCAACGGCCAAAACATTGCATCCCACCTAATCGACCTATCCTGATATAAAAAATTGGCCCAGAAGGACTAGCAATCCTTCAACTCAAAACATCTAAAACCCTAACTACTTTCCACTCCGGATTAATCAAAAACCTACCTAGGAACCTTCGCTCTGTCTATCTTAATTATTATCTCACTTACACAGAACTAAAAATTAATGACCCCCAACCTACGAAAACATCATCCTCTTCTAAAAATAATCAATAACTCCTTAATTGATCTCCCAACACCATCAACATTTTCCGCTTGATGAAATTTCGGATCTCTCCTAGGCATCTGCCTAATAATTCAAATTACCACTGGCCTTTTACTGGCAATGCACTATACAGCAGATATCACTCTAGCATTCACATCCGTTGCTCATACATGTCGAAATGTCCAATTCGGTTGACTGATCCGAAACCTCCACGCAAACGGTGCCTCCTTCTTCTTCATGTGCATCTACCTACACATTGGACGAGGATTCTACTATGGTTCCTACCTATATAAAGAAACCTGAAACACAGGAGTTGTTCTCCTCCTAACTTTAATAGCAACTGCTTTCGTAGGATATGTTCTCCCATGAGGCCAAATATCATTCTGAGGCGCCACAGTAATTACTAACTTATTCTCAGCTATCCCCTATATTGGCCAAACACTTGTAGAATGAGCCTGAGGAGGGTTCTCAGTTGATAACCCTACGCTCACCCGATTCTTCGCCCTTCACTTCCTTCTCCCATTCTTGATTGCAGGTCTCACTTTCATTCACCTAACCTCCTACATGAAACAGGCTCAAACAACCCCTAGGCATTCATTCAGACTGTGATAAAATCCCATTTCACCCTTACTTCTCAATGAAAGACGTGTTAGGCCTTCTATTCCTCCTCATCCACTAATAACACTTGCTATATTCTCACCTAACCTTTTAGGAGACCCAGAAAATTTTACACCTGCAAATCCATTAGTTACACCTCCTCATATTAAACCTGAATGATACTTCCTATTTGCATATGCTATTCTACGATCAATCCCTAACAAATTAGGAGGAGTCCTAGCTCTCGCTGCCCTCCGTCCTAATTCTATTTTTAGCCCCATTCCTCCACATGTCAAAGCAACGAACAATAACCTTCCGACCCATCTCCCAACTCCTATTTTGAATCCTAGTTACTAACCTTTTGATCCTTACATGAATCGGTAGTCAACCAGTTGAACATCCATTTATCATCATTGGGCAACTTGCATCAGCTACCTACTTTACTATCATCCTTATCCTATTCCCCACTATCAGCCTTCTAGAAAACAAGATACTTAATCTCTAACTACTCTAATAGTTTATAAAAACACATTGGTCTTGTAAACCAAAGATTGAAGATCACCCCCTTCTTAGAGTTGTCCAAAAAAATTCAAGTTCCCAAAAAATATTCAAGTTCCTCAAATTTCCCAATTAATACGTACATGGGGGGCCCCCCCTCCCCCCACTACGCTATGGTATGTATTACTTTGCATCGCATTCTCCACCACATTAGACATAAAATCCATGCAGGAAACTCAGGCATACCATTATTGTAAAACCAACCAAATCTTCACATCTTCTCCCATACCATCCAAAACCGGCCATAGACAAGATCTAGGCACATTCCCATACAACCTCATAACATGTCATGTTCTAGGAACAATCCCGCTAATCGGACTAAAACCTAACACCGCTAACTTTCGCATAAAAACCTTCACAACACGAGGAACCTCCAAAGACCCAGAATCCACCGTTCAAGGACCTCTCACCACTTAACCTTGCTCTATGTACTGACCAAGAGGCGCTGGGTTATTTATTAATCGTACCTCTCACGAGAAACCAGCAACCCGGCGTTAGTAATGTTTATCATGCCCAGCTTCAGGTGCGTTCTTTCATCTACCACCCTACACCCGCTCTCATAAATTGCTCTTTGTCGCCTCTGGTTCCTCGGTCAGGGCCATAACTTGCTTAATTTTCCTAAACTTGCGCTCCGTTACTAATGGTTGGGGATGCTTGGCCAATTTGGACCTCGTGATCGCGGCATTTTCCCTTTTCTATACTTTTGGTTTTTTTTTTGGGGTAGATCTCAATAAGCCCTTCAGAGTGCTCCGCCAGGGGGCTCCCATATATGGTTGACATGTACCCCTTGTGGTCGGCGAGCGGTTTTCTCACTTTCGCGGGTAAATTAATGATATGGTAGGCAGGATGCTTCTCGGTCTCATACTGTTGCACTGATTCACCGTCAGGTGCTGTTGGCTTGGTTTCTCAATTACGTCTCTCATCAAGTTGCAGTTTAATTAATGCACGCCAGACATATTTTTTCTTGAAAATTTCACAAAAAATCACAAAAAATCACAAAAAATTTTGTCATTTTTGCAATGATCTAGGGACTTTTCCCTTATTCATCACTAATTTTCGTTAAAAAATTTTTTAACAAAAATTTTTTATTTTACAAACATTCCATTTCCCTAATTTCCCAATCAATAAAATTTGCATCATCAATTTGTAAAAATTTTTTATCCAACTTGTTACACCCCATTTTTTCCTTTCATCATTTGTTTGTTTATTCATTCGTTTACACTTAAACTCACCCCATTTTTTCCTTTCATCATTTGTTTGTTTATTCATTCGTTTACACTTAAACTCACCCCATTTTTTCCTTTCATCATTTGTTTGTTTATTCATTCGTTTACACTTAAACTCACCCCATTTTTTCCTTTCATCATTTGTTTGTTTATTCATTCGTTTACACTTAAACTCACCCCATTTTTTCCTTTCATCATTTGTTTGTTTATTCATTCGTTTACACTTAAACTCACCCCATTTTTTCCTTTCATCATTTGTTTGTTTATTCATTCGTTTACACTAAACTCACCCCACTACCTTCTACCCATTTCCCCGCCTAATTGGCAACCTTAACTATTTTCTTTCCCCTTCCAACCCCACCACCCCAATTAACACTTTTTTCCTACACTCCTCTAATAATTAACCCCAAATCTTATCCCCTTACCCCTCAGAAAAAAAGGAATCAAACCCTTATCACCAACTCCCAAAGCTGGTATTTTCATTAAACTATTTTCTGAATTTGCCCCCTTAAACCGCCCGAATTGCCCCCCCGAGATAATCCTCGCACAAGCTCTAGCACAACAAACAACGTCAACAACAAGCCCCAACCTGCAACTAAAAATTGCCCCACCCCCCAAGAATAAAACATAGCCGCACCCTCAAAATCTAGCCGAACTGGCAAAACACCCCCACTATCCACCGTATCCAACCCCAATCACCGTAACCCTGATAACCCCATAACAAACACCCCTCCCCCCAGCGCTAAAACTAACCCAACCCCATACCCCACAACCCGCCAGTCCCCTCAAGCTTCAGGATACGGATCCGCTGCTAATGAAACCGAATACACAAAAACCACTAACATCCCACCCAAATATACTAAAAATAACACCAATGACACAAAAGACACCCCCAAACTCATTAACCATCCACACCCTACAACAGACGCTAACACCAACCCAACCACTGCATAATAAGGAGAAGGATTAGAAGCCACTGCCAACCCCCCCAAAATAAAACTAACACTTAAAAAAAGTATAAAATACGTCATAACAATTCCTGCTTGGCTTCTACCCAAGACCTTTGGCCTGAAAAACCACCGTTGTAATTTCAACTACAAGAACACATAATCTTAACTAAACCTACTTATTCAATCCAACAATCAAACCTCCTTCTACACTTCCAATTGCTCAACCAACACATTTTTGTTATCCACCAAACTATTTCCCCAACCACCTAAAACCCACTAACCGAACCAATCCTAAATCAACATCAACTACCTCCATAACTAAACATAAACCCTAATAATAACCACTTGACCCAAAAACAATCCTAGTTCTTGTAGCTTACAATAAAGCATAACACTGAAGATGTTAAGACGGCTATTACACATACCAAGGACAAAAAAGACTTAGTCCTAACCTTACAGTTAGTTCTTGCCAAATATATACATGCAAGTATCCGCGCCCCAGTGAAATGCCCTCAATACCGTAAAAAGACAGTAGGAGCAGGCATCAGGCACACTTCCCCAATTGCAGCCCAAAACGCCTTGCATCGCCACACCCCCAAGGGTACTCAGCAGTAATTAATATTAAGCAATAAGTGTAAACTTGACTTAGTTAAAGCAACTTATCAGGGTTGGTAAATCTTGTGCCAGCCACCGCGGTCACACAAGAAACCCAAATTAACTTTATAACGGCGTAAAGAGTGGCTTTTCACTATCACTTCAACTAAGACTGACATGCAACCAAGCTGTTATAAGCATAAGATGCATTTAATACTCCCATAAAAACGATCTTAGTCCCATGATCAACAAAACCCCACGAAAGCCAGGACACAAACTGGATTAGATACCCCACTATGCCTGGCCCTAAATCCCGATGCTTTCACCACTTAAGCATCCGCCTGAGAACTACGAGCACAAACGCTTAAAACTCTAAGGACTTGGCGGTGCTCCAAACCCACCTAGAGGAGCCTGTTCTATAATCGATAACCCACGATACACCCAACCATCCCTAGCCAAATCAGCCTATATACCGCCGTCGTCAGCTCACCCCCTAAACTGAGGGTTCAACAGTGAGCACAATAGCAACCCCACCCGCTAATAAGACAGGTCAAGGTATAGCTCATGGGGTGGTAGAAATGGGCTACATTTTCTAGCATAGAAAACCCCTTCCACGACAGGGAGCGTGAAACCACTCCCAAAAGGCGGATTTAGCAGTAAAGCAGGATAATAATGCCCCCTTTAAGTTGGCTCTGAAGCACGTACATACCGCCCGTCACCCTCCTCACAAGCTACAACCAATCTTATTCATAATAGGCTCTCAAGCTAAAGATGAGGCAAGTCGTAACAAGGTAAGTGTACCGGAAGGTGCACTTAGTTTACCAAGACGTAGCTATAAAAAAAGCATTCAGCTTACACCTGAAAGATATCTGCTCCTCACCAGATCGTCTTGAAGCCTAACTCTAGCTCTGCTACCAAATTACATATGAACTAAACCATGCCACCCACTAAATCAAAGCATTCTCTCACTTAACCTAGTATAGGCGATAGAAAGGTGAACTCAAGACGCGATAGAGACCATGTACCGTAAGGGAAAAATGAAATAACAATGACAAGCCAAGCGCTAAATAGCAAAGACCAATCCTTGTACCTTTTGCATCATGATTTAGCAAGAACTTCCCAAGCAAAATGCCAATTTAAGCTTGCCGCCCCGAAACCCAAGCGAGCTACTTACGAGCAGCTATTTACTGAGCAAACCCGTCTCTGTTGCAAAAGAGTGGGATGACTCGTTAGTAGTGGTGAAAAGCCAATCGAGCTGGGTGATAGCTGGTTGCCTATGAAACGAACCTTAGTTCTCTCTTAATTCACCCCCCCAGGACTATATTCAACCCACATGAAATGAATTAAGGGTTATTTAAAGGAGGTACAGCTCCTTTAAAAAAGAGCACACTCTCTTCCAGCGGATAAATTAAATTGTTCCTCAACTGTGGGCCTTCAAGCAGCCACCATTAAAGAGTGCGTCAAAGCTCTGTACCTAAAAATCCTAATCTTCCTATGACTCCCTCTTCCTTAACTAGCTAACTTATGAAAAATAAGAGAATTAATGCTAAAATAAGTAACTAGGGACCCCCCCCCTCTACGGCACAAACTTACATTATAACATTATTAACAAACTACAGGATATTTTCTAACCCTAACAAGATCCTATATCTAAAACCTTGTTAACCCACCTACGGAGTGCCTCTCAACGACGATTTAAATCTGTAAAAGGAACTAGGCAAAACCAAGGCCCGACTGTTTACCAAAAACATAGCCTTTAGCTAAGTCAAGTATTAAAGGTGAAGCCTGCCCCAGTGACAATAAGTTCAACGGCCGCGGTATCCCTAACCGTGCAAAGGTAGCGCAATCAATTGTCCCATAAATCGGGACTTGTATGAATGGCTTAACGAGGTCTTAACTGTCTCCTACGGATAATCAGTGAAATTGATCTTCCTGTGCAAAAGCAGGAATAACTTCATAAGACAAGAAGACCCTGTGGAACTTTAAAACCTGCTACCATCCCCACCAACAATTTTCCTCCACAGGACCCACTCCCTCGGATTTTACTGGTACGCATTTTTTGGTTGGGGCGACCTTGGAGATAAACTTAACCTCCAAAAACCGGATAACCCATCTTGACCAAGAACAACTCATCAACGTGCTAATAGTAGCCAGACCCAATATTATTGATTAATGAACCTAGCTACCCCAGGGATAACAGCGCAATCTCCTTCAAGAGCCCACATCGACAAGGAGGTTTACGACCTCGATGTTGGATCAGGACATCCTAGTGGTGCAACCGCTACCAAGGGTTCGTTTGTTCAACGATTAACAGTCCTACGTGATCTGAGTTCAGACCGGAGCAATCCAGGTCGGTTTCTATCTATGTAATAACTCCTTCTAGTACGAAAGGACCGAAGAAGTAAGGCCTATGCTACAGGCACGCCTTCGCACCCAGTAATGAACCCAACTAAATTACCAAGAGCCCTACCATAACCCCTTCCTAGAAAAGGACCGCTAGCGTGGCAGAGCTTGGCAAATGCAGAAGGCTTAAGCCCTTTACCCAGAGGTTCAAATCCTCTCCCTAGCTCCACATAAAACATATGGCAACTCACTTAGTCCTGATTTACCTCATTATATCACTATCCTATGCTTTATCCATCCTCATCGCCGTAGCATTCCTAACCCTGGTTGAACGCAAAGTTTCTAAGTTATATACAAGCCCGAAAAGGACCTAACATTGTAGGACCATTTGGCCTATTACAACCTATAGCAGATGGAGTAAAACTGTTCATTAAAGAACCAATCCGTCCATCAACTTCATCCCCTTACCTATTTATAGCTACCCCCTATCCTAGCCCCTTCTCTTAGCAATTACAATCTGACTGCCTCTCCCCCTACCATTTCCCCTCACTGACCTAAACCTAGGTATACTTTTCCTCCTGGCCCTCTCCAGCTTAGCAGTTTACTCAATTCTATGATCAGGGTGGGCCTCTAATTCAAAATATGCTCTGATTGGCGCCCTCCGAGCAGTCGCACAAACCATTTCCTATGAGGTTACCCTAGCCATTATTCTCCTATCTGTAATAATTCTAAGTGGTAATTATACCCTTAACACCCTTGCTATTACACAAGAACCTCTTTACCTCATTTTCTCCTCCTGACCTCTAGCAATAATATGATATATTTCCTCACTTGCTGAAACAAACCGCGCCCCATTTGACCTAACAGAAGGAGAATCTGAACTAGTCTCAGGGTTTAATGTAGAATATGCTGCAGGTCCATTTGCCTTATTCTTCCTAGCTGAATATGCTAATATTATACTAATAAATGCACTCACAACCATTCTATTCCTGAACCCCAGCTCACTCAATCTCCCTCAAGAATTCTTCCTCTAACTCTAGCTACAAAAACCCTCCTCCTGTCCGCAGGCTTCTTATGAATCCGCGCCTCTTACCCTCGATTCCGCTATGATCAACTCATACATTTACTCTGAAAAAACTTCCTACCCCTAACACTAGCCTTATGCCTATGACATACTAGCCTCCCTATCTCATATGCAGGCCTACCTCCCTACCTAAGATAACCAAGGAAATGTGCCTGAATCCAAAAGGGTTACTATGATAAAGTAAACATAGAGGTATACCAACCCTCTCATTTCCTAAACTTAGAAAAGTAGGAATCGAACCTACACTAAAGGAATCAAAATCCTCTATACTCCCTCTATATTATTTTCTAGTAAGGTCAGCTAATTAAGCTATCGGGCCCCATACCCCGAAAATGATGGTTTAACTCCTTCCCTTACTAATGAATCCTCAAGCTAAATTAATCTCTACAGCAAGCTTACTCTTGGGAACCTCCATCACAATTTCAAGCAACCACTGAATAACAGCATGAATTGGCTTAGAGATTAACACTTTAGCTATCCTTCCCTTAATCTCTAAAACCCACCATCCACGAGCCATTGAAGCTTCTACTAAATACTTTCTGACCCAAGCAACCGCATCCACACTACTCCTATTTGCTAGCATGATCAACGCATGATTTTCTGGTCAATGAGACATCACCCAACTAACCCACCCTATATCATGCATACTATCAACAGTTGCAATTTCAATCAAACTAGGCTTAGTCCCATTCCATTTCTGATTTCCAGAAGTCCTTCAAGGCTCAACCATAACAACATGCCTCCTACTAGCTACAATTATAAAATTTCCACCAATTACCCTATTCTACTTAACATCCCCATCACTTAACTCAACCCTCCTAACTTCAATAGCTATCGCCTCCGCAGCCCTAGGAGGCTGAATAGGGTTAAATCAAACTCAAACTCGCAAAGTCTTAGCCTTTTCATCCATCGCCCACCTTGGATGAATAACTATTATTCTCAACTATGACCCCAATCTAACTTTAATTACCTTTTATCTCTATACCATAACAACTTCCGCTATCTTCCTTATTCTCAACACAACCAATACCCTAAAATTATCCACTGTAATAACCACATGAACCAAAATTCCCCCATTAACTACAATTTTCATGCTCACTCTCCTCTCCCTCGCAGGCCTCCCTCCCCTAACAGGATTTCTACCCAAATGATTAATTATTCAAGAACTCACTAAGCAAGAACTAACTGCAACAGCCACAGCCATTTCTCTACTCTCTTTACTCGGACTTTTCTTCTACCTACGTCTAGCCTACTGTGCAACTATCACACTACCCCCAAACTTCACCAACTACATAAAACAATGACAGACTAACAAACCAACTAATCCCTTAACTACAATCTTTACTTCTCTGTCAATCATACTCCTACCATTATCCCCCATAGTACTTACTATTTCCTAGAAACTTAGGTTACTTAAACCGAAGGCCTTCAAAGCCTTAAACAAGGACCAGCTCTCCTTAGTTTCTGCTAAAATTCACAGGATATTAACCTGTATTTCCTGAATGCAACTCAAGCGCTTTAATTAAGCTAGAATCTCTTTCTAGACAGATGGGCCTCGATCCCATAAAACTTTAGTTAACAGCTAAATGCCCTATCCAACAGGCTTCTGCCTACTAGATCCTGGTGTATATTTGATACACATCAATGAGCTTGCAACTCAACATGAACTTCACTACAGAATCGATAAGAAGAGGAATCAAACCTCTGTAAAAAAGGACTACAGCCTACGCTTCAACACTCAGCCATCTTACCTATGACTTTTATCAACCGTTGACTATTCTCTACCAATCACAAAGACAATCGGCACACTTTACCTTATTTTCGGTGCATGAGCTGGTATAATTGGTACAGCCCTAAGTCTCCTCATTCGAGCAGAACTAGGACAACCAGGAACCCTTTTAGGCGATGACCAAATCTATAATGTAATCGTCACCGCACATGCATTTGTTATAATTTTCTTTATAGTAATACCTATTATAATTGGAGGGTTTGGTAACTGACTAGTCCCATTAATAATTGGCGCCCCCGACATGGCATTCCCACGAATAAATAATATAAGCTTCTGACTTCTTCCCCCATCCTTCTTACTACTTTTAGCATCTTCCACAGTTGAAGCTGGGGCCGGGGACAGGATGAACAGTATACCCACCCCTAGCTGGAAACCTAGCCCACGCTGGTGCATCAGTAGACCTCGCCATTTTCTCCCTTCACCTAGCAGGTGTCTCCTCTATCCTCGGAGCAATCAACTTTATTACTACAGCAATTAACATAAAACCACCTGCTCTTTCACAATACCAAACCCCCCCTATTTGTTTGATCCGTCCTAATCACCGCAGTACTACTTCTCCTCTCCCTACCAGTTCTAGCTGCTGGCATTACAATACTTCTAACAGATCGAAACCTAAACACTACATTCTTCGACCCCGCAGGAGGTGGAGACCCAATTTTATATCAACACTTATTTTGATTTTTTGGACACCCAGAAGTCTACATCCTTATTCTGCCAGGATTCGGAATTATCTCCCACGTCGTAGCCTACTACGCTGGTAAAAAAGAACCCTTCGGCTACATAGGCATAGTCTGAGCCATATTATCTATTGGTTTCCTAGGCTTCATCGTATGAGCCCACCACATATTCACAGTTGGAATGGACGTAGATACCCGAGCATACTTTACATCTGCTACCATAATTATTGCAATTCCTACTGGCATTAAAGTTTTCAGTTGACTAGCCACCCTACATGGTGGGACAATTAAATGAGACCCACCCATACTATGAGCCCTAGGCTTCATTTTCCTCTTCACCATTGGTGGACTAACAGGTATCGTTCTTGCTAACTCACTCCCTAGATATTGCCTTACACGATACCTACTACGTAGTTGCACACTTCCACTACGTACTGTCTATGGGAGCAGTATTCGCCATCTTAGCTGGCTTCACACATTGATTCCCACTATTTACTGGTTACACCCTCCATCCTACGTGAGCTAAAGCCCACTTCGGGGTAATATTCTTTGGGGTTAACCTAACATTCTTCCCACAACATTTCCTAGGTTTAGCTGGTATACCACGTCGATACTCAGACTATCCAGATGCTTATACCTTATGGAATTCCCTATCCTCCATTGGCTCCCTTATCTCCATGATAGCCGTAATTATACTGAATATTTATTATCTGAGAAGCCTTCGCATCCAAACGAAAAGTATTACAACCAGAACTTACTTCCACAAACATCGAATGAATTCACGGCTGCCCTCCCCCTTACCACACCTTCGAAGAACCAGCTTTTGTTCAAGTACAAGAAAGGAAGGAATCGAACCCTCATAAGCTGGTTTCAAGCCACCGCATCTAACCACTCATGCTTCTTTCTTATGGGTTGTTAGTAAAATAATTACATAGTCTTGTCAAGACTAAATCACAGGTGAAAACCCAGTACATCCCACCTTCCACATTATGGCCAACCACTCTCAACTTGTTTTCAAGACGCTTCATCCCCTATTATAGAAGAACTCATCGAATTTCATGATCATGCCCTAATAGTTGCTCTAGCCATCTGTAGCCTAGTTCTATACCTCCTAGCTCTTATACTCATAGAAAAACTATCCTCTAACACCGTCGACGCACAAGAAGTAGAACTTGTCTGAACAATTCTACCTGCCATCGTCCTAATTATACTAGCCCTCCCATCCCTTCAAATCCTCTACATAATAGACGAAATCGACGAACCCGACCTTACCCTTAAAGCCATTGGTCATCAATGATATTGATCCTATGAATACACAGACTTCAAAGATTTATCCTTTGACTCTTACATGTTACCAACCACAGACCTACCACTTGGTCACTTCCGCCTCCTAGAAGTTGATAACCGCATTGTTATCCCAATAGAATCCCCAATCCGAGTTATCGTCACAGCTGATGATGTCCCTCCACTCATGAGCCGTGCCCAGCCTTGGTGTAAAAACCGATGCAATTCAGGACGACTAAATCAAACTTCCTTCATCACAACCCGCCCTGGAATCTTCTACGGCCAATGCTCAGAAATCTGTGGAGCCAATCACAGCTTCATACCCATTGTAGTGGAATCAGCTCCTCTAACAGACTTCGAAAACTGATCTTCACTTCTAACATCCTAATCATTAAGAAGCTATGAACCAGCACTAGCCTTTTAAGCTAGAGAAAGAGGACTACCCATCCTCCTTAATGACATGCCTCAGCTAAACCCAGCGCCCTGACTCTTTATTATACTTACTTCATGACTCACTTTTTCCCTCATCCTTCAACCTAAACTTTTATTATTTACTCCAACCAACTCGCCATCCAACAAAAACATTATCCACTATAAAAACTTACCCTTGAGACTGACCATGAACCTAAGCTTCTTCGACCAATTTATAAGCCCAACACTTCTAGGAATCCCCCTTATTCTGATCTCTCTATTGTTCCCAACTCTCTTGCTTCCCTCCCCTGGCAACCGATGAGTTACAAATCGTCTTTCAACGCTTCAACTCTGATTCTTCCACCTAATTACAAAACAACTGATAACCCCATTAAACAAAAAAAGGCCACAAATGAGCCCTAATCTTATCATCACTCATAATCATACTATTAATAATCAACCTATTAGGCCTTTTACCCTACACATTCACACCTACTACTCAACTATCAATAAACCTAGCCCTTGCCTTCCCCCTATGACTTGCTACACTATTAACAGGCCTACGAAACCAACCCTCAGCTTCCCTAGGACACCTCTTGCCAGAAGGTACCCCAACACCCCTAATCCCTGCCCTTATCATAATCGAAACAACAAGCCTTCTCATTCGTCCACTTGCCTTAGGAGTCCGCCTTACAGCCAACCTCACAGCAGGACATCTACTTATCCAACTCATTTCTACAGCCACTGCTGTCCTCCTTCCCATTATACCTGCAGTATCCCTCTTAACCACAGCTATTCTCCTTCTCCTAACAATTTTAGAAGTAGCCGTAGCAATAATCCAAGCCTATGTCTTTGTACTACTACTAAGCCTTTACTTACAAGAAAACATTTAACCTTTAATGACACACCAAGCCCACTCCTTCCATATAGTAGACCCAAGCCCCTG
Source organism: Pseudopipra pipra (assembly GCF_036250125.1). Classification (NCBI taxonomy): domain Eukaryota; kingdom Metazoa; phylum Chordata; class Aves; order Passeriformes; family Pipridae; genus Pseudopipra; species Pseudopipra pipra. Next base: position 2,452 of record NW_026990788.1, on the reverse strand, counting down.
ACCCATTTTCGGAGCTGCGGCCGCTCTCCTTACTACCTCCGGATTGGCCATATGATTCCATCACAATTCCATGCAACTCTTACTCCTAGGCCTGCTTTCCATAATTTTAGTAATAATTCAATGATGGCGTGATATCGTACGAGAAAGCACATTCCAAGGTCACCATACTCTAACAGTCCAAAAAGGCTTACGCTACGGAATAATTCTATTCATTACCTCCGAAGCCTTCTTCTTTCTAGGATTCTTCTGAGCATTCTTTCACTCTAGCTTAGTCCCCACCCCAGAACTCGGAGGGCAATGACCCCCTATGGGAATCAAACCCCTCAATCCAATAGAAGTACCTCTACTAAACACTGCCATCCTTTTAGCTTCAGGAGTTACCGTTACATGAGCTCATCATAGCATTACAGAAGGTAACCGAAATCAAGCTACTCAGGCCCTACTCATAACTGTCCTGTTAGGATTCTACTTTACAGCACTTCAAGCAATAGAATATTATGAAGCGCCATTCTCAATTGCTGATGGAATCTATGGATCCACCTTCTTTGTAGCCACAGGATTCCATGGCCTTCACGTAATCATTGGGTCATCCTTTCTCTTAATTTGCCTTTTCCGTCTCATCAAATTCCATTCACACCCAACCACCACTTTGGCTTTGAAGCAGCGGCTTGATACTGACATTTTGTTGATATTATCTGACTATTCCTCTATATAACAATCTACTGATGAGGATCCTGCCTTTCTAGTATATTAATTACAATTGACTTCCAATCTCTAAAATCTGGATCAAAACCAGAGAAAGGCAATTAACATAATCCTCTTTATATTTACAACCTCTCTATCACTATGTATTATCCTAACTTCATTAAACCTTTGACTGGCTCAAATAAATCCAGATTCAGAAAAACTATCCCCATATGAATGTGGCTTTGACCCACTGGGCTCAGCCCGTCTCCCTTTTTCAATCCGATTCTTTCTTGTCGCAATCTTATTTCTCTTGTCGACCTAGAAATCGCCCTCTTACTACCCCTCCCATGAGCTACTCAACTTCTCTCCCCCCTCAATACTTTAACCTGAACCTTCGCCATTATTCTCCTCCTCGCATTCGGATTAATCTATGAATGGATACAAGGGGGCTTAGAATGAGCAGAATAACTACAGAAAGTTAGTCTAATTAAGACAGTTGATTTCGGCTCAACAAACCACAGTCCCCACTCTGTGACTTTCTCAATGACCTTTCTACATTTAAGCTTCTACTCTGCCTTCGCCCTAAGCAGCCTAGGACTAGCCTTTCACCGAATACACCTAATTTCCGCCCTACTATGCTTAGAAAGTATAATACTATCCATATACATTGCCCTATCCATGTGGCCCATCCAAACCCAAACAACATCCCCCTCCCTAATACCCATTCTCATACTAGCATTTTCAGCCTGTGAAGCAGGCGCCGGCCTGGCAATTCTAGTAGCTTCCACCCGAACTCACGGGTCAGATCATTTGCATAATCTAAACCTTCTACAATGCTAAAAATTATTCTCCCCACGATCATACTACTCCTATAACCCTCCTATCACCCCAAAAATTTCTTTGACTTAATGTCACTTCCCACAGCCTCTTAATCGCAACCGCCAGCTTACAGTGACTCTCTTCAACCTACCACCCTAACAAGAACCTATCCCCATGACTTGGTATCGACCAAATTTCATCCCCCTTATTAGTCCTATCTTGTTGACTTCTGCCCCTTATAATGTTAGCAAGCCAAAATCACCTCCAGCAAGAGCCCCCTACACGAAAATATATATTTATCATAACCATAATCCTTGCTCAACCATTTATCATCCTGGCCTTCTCAGCCTTAGAACTGATATTGTTTTATATTGCATTCGAAGCAACCTTAATCCCTACTCTAATTCTAATTACACGATGGGGCAGCCAACCAGAACGTTTAAGTGCTGGGGTCTACCTCTTATTCTATACCCTAGTCAGTTCTCTTCCCCTATTAGTTGCGATCCTTTATCTTCACACTCAAACAGGGTCCATGCACATCATTATAATAAAACTTTCACATCCATCCCTTACAAACTCCTGAACAGGCCTCATATCAAGCCTAGCCCTACTACTCGCTTTCATAGTAAAAGCCCCCCTTTATGGATTACACCTATGACTCCCAAAAGCCCACGTAGAGGCACCAATCGCAGGGTCCATACTTCTAGCCGCACTCCTCCTCAAACTTGGAGGGTACGGCATTATACGTATCTCAATGGTCTTAAACTCCCTGCTCGACTACCTCTACTACCCATTCCTAACCTTAGCCTATGAGGGGCATTAATAACAAGCTCCATCTGCCTACGCCAAATTGACCTTAAATCTCTAATCGCCTACTCCTCGGTAAGCCATATAGGCCTAGTCATTGCCGCAACAATAATCCAAACCCATTGATCTTTTTCAGGAA
>NW_026990787.1:0-45673 GCF_036250125.1 Pseudopipra pipra | reverse complement strand
TGTGCTGGCACCTTTTCCCTGCGAGGAATCCTCATTTGGGTCGGGTTTGGATCGGGTGGCCCGCAATGGCGGGGCGGGGCTGACCAAAGGGGGGGACAGCAGCCCTGTTTCCCGGGACAGAAAGCTTGTGAGGTTTGGCTTTCAGGTGCAGTGTGTGGCGCAGCCTGGGCTGTCCGTGGGCAGGCAGGGCTTTCTGTGCTGGCACCTTTTCCCTGCGAGGAATCCTCATTTGGATCGGGTTTTGGGGGGCTGTTAAAATGGCGGGGCGGGGCTGACCAAAGGGGGGACAGCAGCCCTGTTTCCCGGGACAGAAAGCTTGTGAGGTTTGGCTTTCAGGTGCATTGTGTGGCTCAGCCTGGGCACTCTGTGGGCAGGCAGGGCTGTCTGTGCTGGCACCTTTTCCCTGCGAGGAATCCTCATTTGGATCGAGTGGCCGGCAATGGCGGGGCCGGGGGTGACCAAAGGCGGGACAGCAGCCCTGTTTCCCGGACAGAAAGCTTGTGAGGTTTGGCTTTCAGGTGCAGTGTGTGGCGCAGCCTGGGGTGTCCGTGGGCAGGCAGGGCTTTCTGTGCTGGCACCTTTTCCTTGCGAGGAATCCTCATTTGGATCGGGTTTGGATCGGATGGCCGGCTGTGGTGGGCGGGGCTGACCAAAGGGGGGACAGCAGCCCTGTTTCCCGGGACAGAAAGCTTGTGAGGTTTGGCTTTCAGGTGCAGTGTGTGGCGCAGCCTGGGCACACTGTGGGCAGGCAGGGCTTTCTGTGGTGGCACCTTTTCCTTGCGAGGAATCCTCATTTGGATCGGGTTTGGATCGGGTGGCCGGCAGTGGTGGGCGGGGCTGACCAAAGGGGGGGACAGCAGCCCTGTTTCCCGGGACAGAAAGCTTGTGAGGTTTGGCTTTCAGGTGCAGTGTGTGGCACAGTCTGGGCACTCTGTGGGCAGGCAGGGCTTTCTGTGCTGGCACCTTTTCCTTGCGAGGAATCCTCATTTGGATCGAGTTTTGGGGGGGCTGCTAAAATGGCGGGGGCGGGGGTGACCAAAGGGGGGACAGCAGCCCTGTTTCCCGGGACAGAAAGCTTGTGAGGTTTGGCTTTCAGGTGCAGTGTGTGGCGCAGCCTGCGGTGTCCGTGGGCAGGCAGGGCTTTCTGTGCTGGCACCTTTTCCCTGCGAGGAATCCTCATTTGGATCGGGTTTGGATCGGGTGGCGGGCAATGGCGGGGCGGGGATGACCAAAGGGGGGACAGCAGCCCTGTTTCCCGGGACAGAAAGCTTGTGAGGTTTGGCTTTCAGGTGCAGTGTGTGGCGCAGCCTGGGGTGTCCGTGGGCAGGCAGGGCTTTCTGTGCTGGCACCTTTTCCCTGCGAGGAATCCTCATCTGGATCCGGTTTGGATCGGGTGGCCGGCAATGGCGGGGCGGGTCTGACCAAAGGGGGGGACAGCAGCCCTGTTTCTCGGGACAGAAAGCTTGTGAGGTTTGGCTTCAGGTGCAGTGTGTGGCGCAGCCTGGGGTGTCCGTGGGCAGGCAGGGCTTTCTGTGCTGGCACCTTTTCCCTGCGAGGAATCCTCATTTGGATCGGGTTTTGGGGGGGCTGCTAAAAATGGCGGGGCGGGTCTGACCAAAGGGGGGGACAGCAGCCCTGTTTCCCGGGACAGAAAGCTTGTGAGGTTTGGCTTTCAGGTGCAGTGTATGGCGCAGCCTGGGGTGTCCGTGGGCAGGCAGGGCTTTTTGTGCTGGCACCTTTTCCTTGCGAGGAATCCTCATTTGGATCGGGTTTGGATCGGATGGCCGGCTGTGGTGGGCGGGGCTGACCAAAGGGGGGACAGCAGCCCTGTTTCCCGGGACAGAAAGCTTGTGAGGTTTGGCTTTCAGGTGCAGTGTGTGGCACAGTCTGGGCACTCTGTGGGCAGGCAGGGCTTTCTGTGCTGGCACCTTTTCCCTGCGAGGAATCCTCATTTGGATCGGGTTTGGATCGGGTGGCCCGGCAATGGCGGGGCGGGGATGACCAAAGGGGGGACAGCAGTCCTGTTTCCCGGGACAGAAAGCTTGTGAGGTTTGGCTTTCAGGTGCAGTGTGTGGCGCAGCCTGGGGTGTCCGTGGGCAGGCAGGGCTTTCTGTGCTGGCACCTTTTCCCTGCGAGGAATCCTCATTTGGATCGGGTTTGGATCGGGTGGCCGGCAATGGCAGGGCGGGGCTGACCAAGGGGGGGGACAGCAGCCCTGTTTCCCGGGACAGAAAGCTTGTGAGGTTTGGCTTTCAGGTGCAGTGTGTGGCGCAGCCTGGGCACACTGTGGGCAGGCAGGGCTTTCTGTGCTGGCACCTTTTCCTTGCGAGGAATCCTCATTTGGATCGGGTTTGGATCGGATGGCCGGCAGTGGTGGGCGGGGCTGACCAAAGGGGGGGACAGCAGCCCTGTTTCCCGGGACAGAAAGCTTGTGAGGTTTGGCTTTCAGGTGCAGTGTGTGGCGCAGCCTGGGCACACTGTGGGCAGGCAGGGCTTTCTGTGCTGGCACCTTTTCCTTGCGAGGAATCCTCATTTGGATCGAGTTTTGGGGGGGGCTGCTAAAATGGCGGGGCGGGGCTGACCAAAGGGGGGACAGCAGCCCTGTTTCCGGGACAGAAAGCTTGTGAGGTTTGGCTTTCAGGTGCAGTGTGTGGCGCAGCCTGGGCTGTCCGTGGGCAGGCAGGGCTTTCTGTGCTGGCACCTTTTCCCTGCGAGGAATCCTCATTTGGATCGGGTTTTGGGGGGCTGCTAAAATGGCGGGGCGGGGGGTGACCAAAGGGGGGACAGCAGCCCTGTTTCCCGGGACAGAAAGCTTGTGAGGTTTGGCTTTCAGGTGCAGTGTGTGGCGCAGCCTGGGGTGTCCGTGGGCAGGCAGGGCTTTCTGTGCTGGCACCTTTTCCTTGCGAGGAATCCTCATTTGGATCGGGTTTGGATCGGATGGCCGGCTGTGGTGGGCGGGGCTGACCAAAGGGGGGGACAGCAGCCCTGTTTCCCGGGACAGAAAGCTTGTGAGGTTTGGCTTTCAGGTGCAGTGTGTGGCGCAGCCTGGGCACACTGTGGGCAGGCAGGGCTTTCTGTGCTGGCACCTTTTCCTTGCGAGGAATCCTCATTTGGATCGGGTTTGGATCGGGTGGCCGGCAGTGGTGGGCGGGGCTGACCAAAGGGGGGACAGCAGCCCTGTTTCCCGGGACAGAAAGCTTGTGAGGTTTGGCTTTCAGGTGCAGTGTGTGGCGCAGCCTGGGGTGTCCGTGGGCAGGCAGGGCTTTCTGTGCTGGCACCTTTTCCTTGCGAGGAATCCCTCATTTGGATCGGGTTTTGGATCGGATGGCCGGCTGTGGTGGGCGGGGCTGACCAAAGGGGGGACAGCAGCCCTGTTTCCCGGGACAGAAAGCTTGTGAGGTTTGGCTTTCAGGTGCAGTGTGTAGCGCAGCCTGGGGTGTCCGTGGGCAGGCAGGGCTTTCTGTGCTGGCACCTTTTCCCTGCGAGGAATCCTCATTTGGATCGGGTTTTGGGGGGGCTGCTAAAATGGCGGGGCGGGGCTGACCAAAGGGGGGACAGCAGCCCTGTTTCCCGGGACAGAAAGCTTGTGAGGTTTGGCTTTCAGGTGCAGTGTGTGGCTCAGCCTGGGCACTCTGTGGGCAGGCAGGGGCTTTCTGTGCTGGCACCTTTTCCCTGCGAGGAATCCTCATTTGGGTCGGGTTTGGATCGGGTGGCCGGCAATGGCGGGGCGGGGCTGACCAAAGGGGGGGACAGCAGCCCTGTTTGCCGGGACAGAAAGCTTGTGAGGTTTGGCTTTCAGGTGCAGTGTGTGGCGCAGCCTGGGGTGTCCGTGGGCAGGCAGGGCTTTCTGTGCTGGCACCTTTTCCCTGCGAGGAATCCTCATTTGGATCGGGTTTGGATCGGGTGGCCGGCAGTGGTGGGCGGGGCTGACCAAAGGGGGGACAGCAGCCCTGTTTCCCGGGACAGAAAGCTTGTGAGGTTTGGCTTTCAGGTGCAGTGTGTGGCGCAGCCTGGGCACACTGTGGGCAGGCAGGGCTTTCTGTGCTGGCACCTTTTCCTTGCGAGGAATCCTCATTTGGGTCGGGTTTGGATCGGATGGCCGGCAGTGGTGGGCGGGGCTGACCAAAGGGGGGACAGCAGCCCTGTTTCCCGGGACAGAAAGCTTGTGAGGTTTGGCTTTCAGGTGCAGTGTGTGGCGCAGCCTGGGCACACTGTGGGCAGGCAGGGCTTTCTGTGCTGGCACCTTTTCCTTGCGAGGAATCCTCATTTGGATCGAGTTTTGGGGGGGCTGCTAAAATGGCGGGGCGGGGGTGACCAAGGTGGGGGACAGCAGCCCTGTTTCCCGGGACAGAAAGCTTGTGAGGTTTGGCTTTCAGGTGCAGTGTGTGGCGCAGCCTGGGGTGTCCGTGGGCAGGCAGGGCTTTCTGTGCTGGCACCTTTTCCCTGCGAGGAATCCTCATTTGGGTCGGGTTTGGATCGGGTGGCCGGCAATGGCGGGGCGGGGGTGAGCAAAGGGGGGACAGCAGCCCTGTTTCCCGGGACAGAAAGCTTGTGAGGTTTGGCTTTCAGGTGCAGTGTGTGGCGCTCTGGGCTGTCCGTGGGCAGGCAGGGCCTTTCTGTGCCTGGCACCTTTTCCCTGCGAGGAATCCTCATTTGGATCGGGTTTTGGGGGGCTGCTAAAATGGCGGGGGCGGGGCTGACCAAAGGGGGGACAGCAGCCCTGTTTGCCGGGACAGAAAGCTTGTGAGGTTTGGCTTTCAGGTGCAGTGTGTGGCGCAGCCTGGGCACACTGTGGGCAGGCAGGGCTTTCTGTGCTGGCACCTTTTCCTTGCGAGGAATCCTCATTTGGATCGGGTTTGGATCGGGTGGCCGGCAGTGGTGGGCGGGGCTGACCAAAGGGGGGACAGCAGCCCTGTTTCCCGGACAGAAAGCTTGTGAGGTTTGGCTTTCAGGTGCAGTGTGTGGCGCAGCCTGGGGTGTCCGTGGGCAGGCAGGGCTTTCTGTGCTGGCACCTTTTCCCTGCGAGGAATCCTCATTTGGATCGGGTTTGGATCGGGTGGCCGGCAATGGCGGGGCGGGTCTGACCAAAGGGGGGACAGCAGCCCTGTTTCCCGGGACAGAAAGCTTGTGAGGTTTGCCTTTCAGGTGCAGTGTGTGGCGGAGCCTGGGGTGTCCGTGGGCAGGCAGGGCTTTCTGTGCTGGCACCTTTTCTTTGCGAGGAATCCTCATTTGGATCGGGTTTGGATCGGATGGCCGGCTGTGGTGGGCGGGGCTGACCAAAGGGGGGACAGCAGCCCTGTTCCCCGGACAGAAAGCTTGTGAGGTTTGGCTTTCAGGTGCAGTGTGTGGCGCAGCCTGGGCACACTGTGGGCAGGCAGGCTTTCTGTGCTGGCACCTTTTCCCTGCGAGGAATCCTCATTTGGATCGGGTTTTTGGGGGGGCTGCTAAAATGGCGGGGCGGGGGTGACCAAAGTGGGGACAGCAGCCCTGTTTCCCGGGACAGAAAGCTTGTGAGCATTGGCTTTCAGGTGCAGTGTGTGGCGCAGCCTGGGGTGTCCGTGGGCAGGCAGGGCTTTCTGTGCTGGCACCTTTTCCTGCGAGGAATCCTCATTTGGATCTGGTTTGGATCGGGTGGCCGGCAATGGTGGGGCGGGGGGTGACCAAAGGGGGGACAGCAGACCTGTTTCCCGGGACAGAAAGCTTGTGAGGGTTTGGCTTTCAGGTGCCAGTGTGTGGCGCAGCCTGGGGTGTCCGTGGGCAGGCAGGGCTTTCTGTGCTGGCACCTTTCCCTGCGAGGAATCCTCATTTGGATCGGGTTTTGGGGGGGCTGCTAAAATGGCGGGGCGGGGCTGACCAAAGGGGGGACAGCAGCCCTGTTTCCCGGGACAGAAAGCTTGTGAGGTTGGCTTTCAGGTGCAGTGTGTGGCACAGCCTGGGCACTCTGTGGGCAGGCAGGGCTTTCTGTGCTGGCACCTTTTCCCTGCGAGGAATCCTCATTTGGATCGGGTTTGGATCGGATGGCCGGCTGTGGTGGGCGGGGCTGACCAAAGGGGGGACAGCAGCCCTGTTTCCCGGAACAGAAAGCTTGTGAGGTTTGGCTTTCAGGTGCAGTGTGTGGCACAGCCTGGGCACTCTGTGGGCAGGCAGGGCTTTCTGTGCTGGCACCTTTTCCCTGCGAGGAATCCTCATTTGGATCGGGTTTGGATCGGGTGGCCGGCAGTGGTGGGCGGGGCTGACCAAAGGGGGGACAGCAGCCCTGTTTCCGGGACAGAAAGCTTGTGAGGTTTGGCTTTCAGGTGCAGTGTTGTGGCGCAGCCTGGGGTGTCCGTGGGCAGGCAGGGCTTTCTGTGCTGGCACCTTTTCCCTGCGAGGAATCCTCATTTGGATCGGGTTTGGATCGGATGGCCGGCAGTGGTGGGCGGGGCTGACCAAGGGGGTGGTGACAGCAGCCCTGTTTCCCGGGACAGAAAGCTTGTGAGGTTTGGCTTTCAGGTGCAGTGTGTGGCACAGCCTGGGCACACTGTGGGAAGGCAGGGCTTTCTGTGCTGGCACCTTTTCCCTGCGAGGAATCCTCATTTGGATCGGGTTTTGGGGGGACTGCTAAAATGGCGGGTCGGGGCTGACCAAAGGGGGGACAGCAGCCCTGTTTCCCGGGACAGAAAAGCTTGTGAGGTTTGGCTTTCAGGTGCAGTGTGTGGCACAGCCTGGGCACTCCGTGGGCAGGCAGGGCTTTCTGTGCTGGCACCTTTTCCCTGCGAGGATCCTCATTTGGATGCGGGTTTTGGGGGGACTGCTAAAATGGCGGGGCGGGGCTGACCAAAGGGGGGACAGCAGCCCTGTTTCCCGGGACAGAACGTTTGTGAGGTTTGGCTTTCAGGTGCAGTGTGTGGCACAGCCTGGGCACTCTGTGGGCAGGCAGGGCTTTCTGTGCTGGCACCTTTTCCCTGCGAGGAATCTCATTTGGATCGAGTTTTGGGGGGGCTGCTAAAATGTCGGGGCGGGGGTGACCAAAGTGGGGACAGCAGCCCTGTTTCCGGGACAGAAAGCTTGTGAGATTTGACTTTTAGGTGCAGTGTGTGGCGCAGCCTGGGCACTCTGTGGGCAGGCAGGGCTTTCTGTGCTGGCACCTTTTCCCTGCGAGGAATACTCATTTGGATCGGGTTTGGATCGGGTGGCCGGCAATGGCGGGGCGGGGCTGACGAAAGGGGGGACAGCAGCCCTGTTTCCCGGGACAGAAAGCTTGTGAGCTTTGGCTTTCAGGTGCAGTGTGTAGCACAGTCTGGGCACTCTGTGGGCAGGCAGGGCTTTCTGTGCTGGCACCTTTTCCCTGCGAGGAATCCTCATTTGGATCGGGTTTGGATCGGGTGGCCGGCAGTGGTGAGCGGGGCAGACCAAGGTGGGGGACAGCAGCCCTGTTTCCCGGGACAGAAAGCTTGTGAGGTTTGGCTTTCAGGTGCAGTGTGTGGCACAGCCTGGGCACTCTGTGGGCAGGCAGGGCTTTCTGTGCTGGCACCTTTTCCCTGCGAGGAATCCTCATTTGGATCGGGTTTGGATCGGGTGGCCGGCAGTGGTGGGCGGGGCTGACCAAAGGGGGGACAGCAGCCCTGTTTCCCGGGACAGAAAGCTTGTGAGGTTTGGCTTTCAGGTGCAGTGTGTGGCGCAGCCTGGGGTGTCCGTGGGCAGGCAGGGCTTTCTGTGCTGGCACCTTTTCCCTGCGAGGAATCCTCATTTGGGTCGAGTTTTGGGGGGGCTGCTAAAATGGCGGGGCGGGGCTGACCAAAGGGGGGACAGCAGCCCTGTTTCCCGGGACAGAAAGCTTGTGAGGTTTGGCTTTCAGGTGCAGTGTGTGGCGCAGCCTGGGCACTCTGTGGGCAGGCAGGGCTTTCTGTGCTGGCACCTTTTCCCTGCGAGGAATCCTCATTTGGATCGGGTTTTGGGGGGGCTGCTAAAATGGCGGGGCGGGGGTGTCCAAACGGGGGACAGCAGCCTTGTTTCCCGGGACAGAAAGCTTGTGAGGTTTGGCTTTCAGGTGCAGTGTGTGGCGCAGCTTGGGGTGTCCGTGGGCAGGCAGGGCTTTCTGTGCTGGCACCTTTTCCCTGCGAGGAATCCTCATTTGGATCGGGTTTTGGGGGGGCTGCTAAAGTGGCGGGGCGGGGGTGACCAAAGGGGGGACAGCAGCCCTGTTTCCCGGGACAGAAAGCTTGTGAGGTTTGGCTTTCAGGTGCATTGTGTGGCTCAGCCTGGGCACACTGTGGGCAGGCAGGGCTTTCTGTGCCGGCACCTTTTCCCTGCGAGGAATCCTCATTTGGATCGGGTTTGGATCGGGTGGCCGGCAATGGCGGGGCGGGGCTGACCAAAGGGGGGACAGCAGCCCTGTTTCCCGGGACAGAAAGCTTGTGAGGTTTGGCTTTCAGGTGCAGTGTGTGGCACAGCCTGGGCACTCTGTGGGCAGGCAGGGCTTTCTGTGCTGGCACCTTTTCCCTGCGAGGAATCCTCGTTTGGATCGGGTGGCCGGCAATGGCGGGGCGGGGCTGACCAAAGGGAGGACAGCAGCCCTGTTTCCCGGGACAGAAAGCTTGTGAGGTTTGGCTTTCAGGTGCAGTGTGTGGCGCAGCCTGGTGTGTCCGTGGGCAGGCAGGGCTTTCTGTGCTGGCACCTTTTCCTTGCGAGGAATCCTCATTTGGATCGGGTTTGGATCGGATGGGCGGCAGTGGTGGGCGGGGCTGACCAAAGGGGGGACAGCAGCCCTGTTTCCCGGGACAGAAAGCTTGTGAGGTTTGGCTTTCAGGCGCAGTGTGTGGCGCAGCCTGGGATGTCCGTGGGCAGGCAGGGCTTTCTGTGCTGGCACCTTTTCCCTGCGAGGAATCCTCATTTGGATCGGGGTTTGGGGGGGCTGCTAAAATGGCGGGGCGGGGCTGACCAAAGGGGGGACAGCAGCCCTGTTTCCCGGGACAGAAAGCTTGTGAGGTTTGGCTTTCAGGTGCATTGTGTGGCTCAGCCTGGGCACACTGTGGGCAGGCAGGGCTTTCTGTGCTGGCACCTTTTCCCTGCGAGGAATCCTCATTTGGATCGGGTTTTGGGGGGGCTGCTAAAATGGCGGGGCGGGTCTGACCAAAGGGGGGACAGCAGCCCTGTTTCCCGGGACAGAAAGCTTGTGAGGTTTGGCTTTCAGGTGCAGTGTGTGGCGCAGCCTGGGGTGTCCGTGGGCAGGCAGGGCTTTTTGTGCTGGCAACTTTTCCTTGCGAGGAATCCTCATTTGGATCGGGTTTGGATCCGATGGCCGGCTGTGGTGGGCGGGGCTGACCAAAGGGGGGACAGCAGCCCTGTTTCCCGGGACAGAAAGCTTGTGAGGTTTGGCTTTCAGGTGCAGTGTGTGGCACAGTCTGGGCACTCTGTGGGCAGGCAGGGCTTTCTGTGCTGGCACCTTTTCCCTGCGAGGAATCCTCATTTGGATCGGGTTTGGATCGGGTGGCCGGCAATGGCGGGGCGGGGCTGACCAAAGGGGGGACAGCAGTCCTGTTTCCCGGGACAGAAAGCTTGTGAGGTTTGGCTTTCAGGTGCAGTGTGTGGCGCAGCCTGGGGTGTCCGTGGGCAGGCAGGGCTTTCTGTGCTGGCACCTTTTCCCTGCGAGGAATCCTCATTTGGATCGGGTTTTGGGGGGGCTGCTAAAATGGCGGGGCGGGGGTGACCAAAGGGGGGACAGCAGCCCTGTTTCCCGGGACAGAAAGCTTGTGAGGTTTGGCTTTCAGGTGCAGTGTGTGGCGCAGCCTGGGGTGTCCGTGGGCAGGCAGGGCTTTCTGTGCTGGCACCTTTTCCCTGCGAGGAATCCTCATTTGGATCGGGTTTCGGGGGGGCTGCTAAAATGGCGGGGCGGGGCTGACCAAAGGGGGGACAGCAGCCCTGTTTCCCGGGACAGAAAGCTTGTGAGGTTTGGCTTTCAGGTGCAGTGTGTGGCGCAGCCTGGGGTGTCCGTGGGCAGGCAGGGCTTTCTGTGCTGGCACCTTTTCCCTGCGAGGAATCCTCATTTGGATCGAGTTTTGGGGGGGCTGCTAAAATGGCGGGGCGGGGGTGACCAAAGGGGGGACAGCAGCCCTGTTTCCCGGGACAGAAAGCTTGTGAGGTTTGGCTTTCAGGTGCATTGTGTGACTCAGCCTGGGCACACTGTGGGCAGGCAGGGCTTTCTGTGCCGGCACCTTTTCCCTGCGAGGAATCCTCATTTGGATCGGGTTTGGATCGGGTGGCCGGCAATGGCGGGGCGGGGCTGACCAAAGGGGGGACAGCAGCCCTGTTTCCCGGGACAGAAAGCTTGTGAGGTTTGACTTTCAGGTGCAGTGTGTGGCACAGCCTGGGCACTCTGTGGGCAGGCAGGGCTTTCTGTGCTGGCACCTTTTCCCTGCGAGGAATCCTCGTTTGGATCGGGTGGCCGGCAATGGCGGGGCGGGGCTGACCAAAGGGGGGACAGCAGCCCTGTTTCCCGGGACAGAAAGCTTGTGAGGTTTGGCTTTCAGGTGCAGTGTGTGGCGCAGCCTGGGGTGTCCGTGGGCAGGCAGGGCTTTCTGTGCTGGCACCTTTTCCTTGCGAGGAATCCTCATTTGGATCGGGTTTGGATCGGATGGGCGGCAGTGGTGGGCGGGGCTGACCAAAGGGGGGACAGCAGCCCTGTTTCCCGGGACAGAAAGCTTGTGAGGTTTGGCTTTCAGGCGCAGTGTGTGGCGCAGCCTGGGATGTCCGTGGGCAGGCAGGGCTTTCTGTGCTGGCACCTTTTCCCTGCGAGGAATCCTCATTTGGATCGGGGTTTGGGGGGGCTGCTAAAATGGCGGGGCGGGGCTGACCAAAGGGGGGACAGCAGCCCTGTTTCCCGGGACAGAAAGCTTGTGAGGTTTGGCTTTCAGGTGCATTGTGTGGCTCAGCCTGGGCACACTGTGGGCAGGCAGGGCTTTCTGTGCTGGCACCTTTTCCCTGCGAGGAATCCTCGTTTGGATCGGGTGGCCGGCAATGGCGGGGCGGGGGTGACCAAAGGGGGGACAGCAGCCCTGTTTCCCGGGACAGAAAGCTTGTGAGGTTTGGCTTTCAGGTGCAGTGTGTGGCGCAGCCTGGGGTGTCCGTGGGCAGGCAGGGCTTTCTGTGCTGGCACCTTTTCCCTGCGAGGAATCCTCATTTGGATCGGGTTTTGGGGGGCTGCTAAAATGGCGGGGCGGGTCTGACCAAAGGGGGGACAGCAGCCCTGTTTCCCGGGACAGAAAGCTTGTGAGGTTTGGCTTTCAGGTGCAGTGTGTGGCGCAGCCTGGGGTGTCCGTGGGCAGGCAGGGCTTTTTGTGCTGGCACCTTTTCCTTGCGAGGAATCCTCATTTGGATCGGGTTTGGATCGGATGGCCGGCTGTGGTGGGCGGGGCTGACCAAAGGGGGGACAGCAGCCCTGTTTCCCGGGACAGAAAGCTTGTGAGGTTTGGCTTTCAGGTGCAGTGTGTGGCACAGTCTGGGCACTCTGTGGGCAGGCAGGGCTTTCTGTGCTGGCACCTTTTCCCTGCGAGGAATCCTCATTTGGATCGGGTTTGGATCGGGTGGCCGGCAATGGCGGGGCGGGGCTGACCAAAGGGGGGACAGCAGTCCTGTTTCCCGGGACAGAAAGCTTGTGAGGTTTGGCTTTCAGGTGCAGTGTGTGGCGCAGCCTGGGGTGTCCGTGGGCAGGCAGGGCTTTCTGTGCTGGCACCTTTTCCCTGCGAGGAATCCTCATTTGGATCGAGTTTTGGGGGGGCTGCTAAAATGGCGGGGCGGGGGTGACCAAAGGGGGGACAGCAGCCCTGTTTCCCGGGACAGAAAGCTTGTGAGGTTTGGCTTTCAGGTGCATTGTGTGGCTCAGCCTGGGCACACTGTGGGCAGGCAGGGCTTTCTGTGCCGGCACCTTTTCCCTGCGAGGAATCCTCATTTGGATCGGGTTTGGATCGGGTGGCCGGCAATGGCGGGGCGGGGCTGACCAAAGGGGGGACAGCAGCCCTGTTTCCCGGGACAGAAAGCTTGTGAGGTTTGGCTTTCAGGTGCAGTGTGTGGCACAGCCTGGGCACTCTGTGGGCAGGCAGGGCTTTCTGTGCTGGCACCTTTTCCCTGCGAGGAATCCTCATTTGGATCGGGTGGCCGGCAATGGCGGGGCGGGGCTGACCAAAGGGGGGACAGCAGCCCTGTTTCCCGGGACAGAAAGCTTGTGAGGTTTGGCTTTCAGGTGCAGTGTGTGGCGCAGCCTGGGGTGTCCGTGGGCAGGCAGGGCTTTCTGTGCTGGCACCTTTTCCTTGCGAGGAATCCTCATTTGGATCGGGTTTGGATCGAATGGGCGGCAGTGGTGGGCGGGGCTGACCAAAGGGGGGACAGCAGCCCTGTTTCCCGGGACAGAAAGCTTGTGAGGTTTGGCTTTCAGGCGCAGTGTGTGGCGCTGCCTGGGATGTCCGTGGGCAGGCAGGGCTTTCTGTGCTGGCACCTTTTCCCTGCGAGGAATCCTCATTTGGATCGGGTTTGGATCGGGTGGCCGGCAGTGGTGGGCGGGGCTGACCAAAGGGGGGACAGCAGCCCTGTTTCCCGGGACAGAAAGCTTGTGAGGTTTGGCTTTCAGGTGCAGTGTGTGGCGCAGCCTGGGGTGTCCGTGGGCAGGCAGGGCTTTCTGTGCTGGCACCTTTTCCCTGCGAGGAATCCTCATTTGGGTCGAGTTTTGGGGGGGCTGCTAAAATGGCGGGGCGGGGCTGACCAAAGGGGGGACAGCAGCCCTGTTTCCCGGGACAGAAAGCTTGTGAGGTTTGGCTTTCAGGTGCAGTGTGTGGCGCAGCCTGGGCACTCTGTGGGCAGGCAGGGCTTTCTGTGCTGGCACCTTTTCCCTGCGAGGAATCCTCATTTGGATCGGGTTTTGGGGGGGCTGCTAAAATGGCGGGGCGGGGGTGTCCAAACGGGGGACAGCAGCCTTGTTTCCCGGGACAGAAAGCTTGTGAGGTTTGGCTTTCAGGTGCAGTGTGTGGCGCAGCTTGGGGTGTCCGTGGGCAGGCAGGGCTTTCTGTGCTGGCACCTTTTCCCTGCGAGGAATCCTCATTTGGATCGGGTTTTGGGGGGGCTGCTAAAGTGGCGGGGCGGGGGTGACCAAAGGGGGGACAGCAGCCCTGTTTCCCGGGACAGAAAGCTTGTGAGGTTTGGCTTTCAGGTGCATTGTGTGGCTCAGCCTGGGCACACTGTGGGCAGGCAGGGCTTTCTGTGCCGGCACCTTTTCCCTGCGAGGAATCCTCATTTGGATCGGGTTTGGATCGGGTGGCCGGCAATGGCGGGGCGGGGCTGACCAAAGGGGGGACAGCAGCCCTGTTTCCCGGGACAGAAAGCTTGTGAGGTTTGGCTTTCAGGTGCAGTGTGTGGCACAGCCTGGGCACTCTGTGGGCAGGCAGGGCTTTCTGTGCTGGCACCTTTTCCCTGCGAGGAATCCTCGTTTGGATCGGGTGGCCGGCAATGGCGGGGCGGGGGCTGACCAAAGGGAGGACAGCAGCCCTGTTTCCCGGGACAGAAAGCTTGTGAGGTTTGGCTTTCAGGTGCAGTGTGTGGCGCAGCCTGGTGTGTCCGTGGGCAGGCAGGGCTTTCTGTGCTGGCACCTTTTCCTTGCGAGGAATCCTCATTTGGATCGGGTTTGGATCGGATGGGCGGCAGTGGTGGGCGGGGCTGACCAAAGGGGGGACAGCAGCCCTGTTTCCCGGGACAGAAAGCTTGTGAGGTTTGGCTTTCAGGCGCAGTGTGTGGCGCAGCCTGGGATGTCCGTGGGCAGGCAGGGCTTTCTGTGCTGGCACCTTTTCCCTGCGAGGAATCCTCATTTGGATCGGGGTTTGGGGGGGCTGCTAAAATGGCGGGGCGGGGCTGACCAAAGGGGGGACAGCAGCCCTGTTTCCCGGGACAGAAAGCTTGTGAGGTTTGGCTTTCAGGTGCATTGTGTGGCTCAGCCTGGGCACACTGTGGGCAGGCAGGGCTTTCTGTGCTGGCACCTTTTCCCTGCGAGGAATCCTCATTTGGATCGGGTTTTGGGGGGGCTGCTAAAATGGCGGGGCGGGTCTGACCAAAGGGGGGACAGCAGCCCTGTTTCCCGGGACAGAAAGCTTGTGAGGTTTGGCTTTCAGGTGCAGTGTGTGGCGCAGCCTGGGGTGTCCGTGGGCAGGCAGGGCTTTTTGTGCTGGCAACTTTTCCTTGCGAGGAATCCTCATTTGGATCGGGTTTGGATCCGATGGCCGGCTGTGGTGGGCGGGGCTGACCAAAGGGGGGACAGCAGCCCTGTTTCCCGGGACAGAAAGCTTGTGAGGTTTGGCTTTCAGGTGCAGTGTGTGGCACAGTCTGGGCACTCTGTGGGCAGGCAGGGCTTTCTGTGCTGGCACCTTTTCCCTGCGAGGAATCCTCATTTGGATCGGGTTTGGATCGGGTGGCCGGCAATGGCGGGGCGGGGCTGACCAAAGGGGGGACAGCAGTCCTGTTTCCCGGGACAGAAAGCTTGTGAGGTTTGGCTTTCAGGTGCAGTGTGTGGCGCAGCCTGGGGTGTCCGTGGGCAGGCAGGGCTTTCTGTGCTGGCACCTTTTCCCTGCGAGGAATCCTCATTTGGATCGGGTTTTGGGGGGGCTGCTAAAATGGCGGGGCGGGGGTGACCAAAGGGGGGACAGCAGCCCTGTTTCCCGGGACAGAAAGCTTGTGAGGTTTGGCTTTCAGGTGCAGTGTGTGGCGCAGCCTGGGGTGTCCGTGGGCAGGCAGGGCTTTCTGTGCTGGCACCTTTTCCCTGCGAGGAATCCTCATTTGGATCGGGTTTCGGGGGGGCTGCTAAAATGGCGGGGCGGGGCTGACCAAAGGGGGGACAGCAGCCCTGTTTCCCGGGACAGAAAGCTTGTGAGGTTTGGCTTTCAGGTGCAGTGTGTGGCGCAGCCTGGGGTGTCCGTGGGCAGGCAGGGCTTTCTGTGCTGGCACCTTTTCCCTGCGAGGAATCCTCATTTGGATCGAGTTTTGGGGGGGCTGCTAAAATGGCGGGGCGGGGGTGACCAAAGGGGGGACAGCAGCCCTGTTTCCCGGGACAGAAAGCTTGTGAGGTTTGGCTTTCAGGTGCATTGTGTGACTCAGCCTGGGCACACTGTGGGCAGGCAGGGCTTTCTGTGCCGGCACCTTTTCCCTGCGAGGAATCCTCATTTGGATCGGGTTTGGATCGGGTGGCCGGCAATGGCGGGGCGGGGCTGACCAAAGGGGGGACAGCAGCCCTGTTTCCCGGGACAGAAAGCTTGTGAGGTTTGACTTTCAGGTGCAGTGTGTGGCACAGCCTGGGCACTCTGTGGGCAGGCAGGGCTTTCTGTGCTGGCACCTTTTCCCTGCGAGGAATCCTCGTTTGGATCGGGTGGCCGGCAATGGCGGGGCGGGGCTGACCAAAGGGGGGACAGCAGCCCTGTTTCCCGGGACAGAAAGCTTGTGAGGTTTGGCTTTCAGGTGCAGTGTGTGGCGCAGCCTGGGGTGTCCGTGGGCAGGCAGGGCTTTCTGTGCTGGCACCTTTTCCTTGCGAGGAATCCTCATTTGGATCGGGTTTGGATCGGATGGGCGGCAGTGGTGGGCGGGGCTGACCAAAGGGGGGACAGCAGCCCTGTTTCCCGGGACAGAAAGCTTGTGAGGTTTGGCTTTCAGGCGCAGTGTGTGGCGCAGCCTGGGATGTCCGTGGGCAGGCAGGGCTTTCTGTGCTGGCACCTTTTCCCTGCGAGGAATCCTCATTTGGATCGGGGTTTGGGGGGGCTGCTAAAATGGCGGGGCGGGGCTGACCAAAGGGGGGACAGCAGCCCTGTTTCCCGGGACAGAAAGCTTGTGAGGTTTGGCTTTCAGGTGCATTGTGTGGCTCAGCCTGGGCACACTGTGGGCAGGCAGGGCTTTCTGTGCTGGCACCTTTTCCCTGCGAGGAATCCTCGTTTGGATCGGGTGGCCGGCAATGGCGGGGCGGGGGTGACCAAAGGGGGGACAGCAGCCCTGTTTCCCGGGACAGAAAGCTTGTGAGGTTTGGCTTTCAGGTGCAGTGTGTGGCGCAGCCTGGGGTGTCCGTGGGCAGGCAGGGCTTTCTGTGCTGGCACCTTTTCCCTGCGAGGAATCCTCATTTGGATCGGGTTTTGGGGGGCTGCTAAAATGGCGGGGCGGGTCTGACCAAAGGGGGGACAGCAGCCCTGTTTCCCGGGACAGAAAGCTTGTGAGGTTTGGCTTTCAGGTGCAGTGTGTGGCGCAGCCTGGGGTGTCCGTGGGCAGGCAGGGCTTTTTGTGCTGGCACCTTTTCCTTGCGAGGAATCCTCATTTGGATCGGGTTTGGATCGGATGGCCGGCTGTGGTGGGCGGGGCTGACCAAAGGGGGGACAGCAGCCCTGTTTCCCGGGACAGAAAGCTTGTGAGGTTTGGCTTTCAGGTGCAGTGTGTGGCACAGTCTGGGCACTCTGTGGGCAGGCAGGGCTTTCTGTGCTGGCACCTTTTCCCTGCGAGGAATCCTCATTTGGATCGGGTTTGGATCGGGTGGCCGGCAATGGCGGGGCGGGGCTGACCAAAGGGGGGACAGCAGTCCTGTTTCCCGGGACAGAAAGCTTGTGAGGTTTGGCTTTCAGGTGCAGTGTGTGGCGCAGCCTGGGGTGTCCGTGGGCAGGCAGGGCTTTCTGTGCTGGCACCTTTTCCCTGCGAGGAATCCTCATTTGGATCGAGTTTTGGGGGGGCTGCTAAAATGGCGGGGCGGGGGTGACCAAAGGGGGGACAGCAGCCCTGTTTCCCGGGACAGAAAGCTTGTGAGGTTTGGCTTTCAGGTGCATTGTGTGGCTCAGCCTGGGCACACTGTGGGCAGGCAGGGCTTTCTGTGCCGGCACCTTTTCCCTGCGAGGAATCCTCATTTGGATCGGGTTTGGATCGGGTGGCCGGCAATGGCGGGGCGGGGCTGACCAAAGGGGGGACAGCAGCCCTGTTTCCCGGGACAGAAAGCTTGTGAGGTTTGGCTTTCAGGTGCAGTGTGTGGCACAGCCTGGGCACTCTGTGGGCAGGCAGGGCTTTCTGTGCTGGCACCTTTTCCCTGCGAGGAATCCTCATTTGGATCGGGTGGCCGGCAATGGCGGGGCGGGGCTGACCAAAGGGGGGACAGCAGCCCTGTTTCCCGGGACAGAAAGCTTGTGAGGTTTGGCTTTCAGGTGCAGTGTGTGGCGCAGCCTGGGGTGTCCGTGGGCAGGCAGGGCTTTCTGTGCTGGCACCTTTTCCTTGCGAGGAATCCTCATTTGGATCGGGTTTGGATCGAATGGGCGGCAGTGGTGGGCGGGGCTGACCAAAGGGGGGACAGCAGCCCTGTTTCCCGGGACAGAAAGCTTGTGAGGTTTGGCTTTCAGGCGCAGTGTGTGGCGCTGCCTGGGATGTCCGTGGGCAGGCAGGGCTTTCTGTGCTGGCACCTTTTCCCTGCGAGGAATCCTCATTTGGATCGGGGTTTGGGGGGGCTGCTAAAATGGCGGGGCGGGGCTGACCAAAGGGGGGACAGCAGCCCTGTTTCCCGGGACAGAAAGCTTGTGAGGTTTGGCTTTCAGGTGCAGTGTGTGGCACAGCCTGGGCACTCTGTGGGCAGCCAGGGCTTTCTGTGCTGGCACCTTTTCCCTGCGAGGAATCCTCATTTGGATCGAGTTTGGATCGGGTGGCCGGCAGTGGTGGGCGGGGCTGACCAAAGGGGGGACAGCAGCCCTGTTTCCCGGGACAGAAAGCTTGTGAGGTTTGGCTTTCAGGTGCAGTGTGTGGCGCAGCCTGGGGTGTCCGTGGGCAGGCAGGGCTTTCTGTGCTGGCACCTTTTCCCTGCGAGGAATCCTCATTTGGGTCGAGTTTTGGGGGGACTGCTAAAATGGCGGGGAGGGGCTGACCAAAGGGGGGACAGCAGCCCTGTTTCCCGGGACAGAAAGCTTGTGAGGTTTGGCTTTCAGGTGCAGTGTGTGGCGCAGCCTGGGGTGTCCGTGGGCAGGCAGGGCTTTCTGTGCTGGGACCTTTTCCCTGCGAGGAATCCTCATTTGGGTCGTGTTTGGATCGGGTGGCTGGCAATGGCGGGGCGGGGCTGACCAAAGGGGGGACAGCAGCCCTGTTTGCCGGGACAGAAAGCTTGTGAGGTTTGGCTTTCAGGTGCAGTGTGTGGCGCAGCCTGGGCAGTCCGTGGGCAGGCAGGGCTTTCTGTGCTGGCACCTTTTCCCTGCGAGGAATCCTCATTTGGATCGGGTTTTGGAGGGGTTGCTAAAATGGCGGGGCGGGGCTGACCAAAGGGGGGACAGCAGCCCTGTTTCCCGGGACAGAAAGCTTGTGAGATTTGGATTTCAGGTGCAGTGTGTGGCGCAGCCTGGGGTGTCCGTGGGCAGGCAGGGTTTTCTGTGCTGGCACCTTTTCCCTGCGAGGAATCCTCATTTGGATCTGGTTTGGATCGGGTGGCCGGCAATGGCGGGACGGGGCTGACCAAAGGGGAGACAGCAGCCCTGTTTCCCGGGACAGAAAGCTTGTGAGGTTTGGCTTTCAGGTGCAGTGTGTGGCACAGCCTGGGCACTCTGTGGGCAGGCAGGGCTTTCTGTGCTGGCACCTTTTCCCTGCGAGGAATCCTCATTTGGATCGGGTTTGGATCGTGTGGCCGGCAGTGGTGGGCGGGGCTGACCAAGGGGGGGGACAGCAGCCCTGTTTCCCGGGACAGAAAGCTTGTGAGGTTTGGCTTTCAGGTGCAGTGTGTGGCGCAGCCTGGGGTGTCCGTGGGCAGGCAGGGCTTTCTGTGCTGGCACCTTTTCCCTGCGAGGAATCCTCATTTGGATCGGGTTTGGATCGGGTGGCCGGCAATGGCGGGGCGGGGCTGACCAAAGGGGGGACAGCAGCCCTGTTTCCCGGGACAGAAAGCTTGTGAGGTTTGGCTTTCAGGTGCAGTGTGTGGCGCAGCCTGGGGTGTCCGTGGGCAGGCAGGGCTTTCTGTGCTGGCACCTTTTCCCTGCGAGGAATCCTCATTTGGATCGGGTTTTGGGGGGGCTGATAAAATGGCGGGACGGGGTTGACCAAAGGGGGGACAGCAGCCCTGTTTCCCGGGACAGAAAGCTTGTGAGGTTTGGCTTTCAGGTGCAGTGTGTGGCACAGCCTGGGCACTCTGTGGGCAGGCAGGGCTTTCTGTGCTGGCACCTTTTCCCTGCGAGGAATCCTCATTTGGATCGGGTTTGGATCGGGTGACCGGCAGTGGTGGGCGGGGCTGACCAAGGTGGGGGTCAGCAGCCCTGTTTCCCGGGACAGAAAGCTTGTGAGGTTTGGCTTTCAGGTGCATTGTGTGGCTCAGCCTGGGCACTCTGTGACCAGGCAGGGCTTTCGGTGCTGGCACCTTTTCCCTGCGAGGAATCCTCGTTTGGATCGGGTGGCCGGCAGTGGTGGGCGAGGCTGACCAAAGGGGGGACAGCAGCCCTGTTTCCCGGGACAGAAAGCTTGTGAGGTTTGGCTTTCAGGTGCAGTGTGTGGCGCAGCCTGGGCACTCTGTGGGCAGGCAGGGCTTTCTGTGCTGGCTCCTTTTCCCTGCGAGGAGTCCTCATTTTGAACGGGTTTTGGGGGGACTGATAAATTGGCGGGGCGGGGCTGACCAAAGGGGTGACAGCAGCCCTGTTTCCCGGGACAGAAAGCTTGTGAGATTTGGCTTGCAGGTGCAGTGTGTGGCGCAGCCTGGGCACTCTGTGGGCAGGCAGGGCTTTCTGTGCTGGCTCCTTTTCCCTGCGAGGAGTCCTCATTTTGAACGGGTTTTGGGGGGACTGATAAATTGGCGGGGCGGGGCTGACCAAAGGGGTGACAGCAGCCCTGTTTCCCGGGACAGAAAGCTTGTGAGATTTGGCTTTCAGGTGCAGTGTGTGGCGCAGCCTGGGCACTCTGTGGGCAGGCAGGGCTTTCTGTGCTGGCACCTTTTCCCTGCGAGGAATCCTCATTTGGGTCGTGTTTGGATCGGGTGGCCGGCAATGGCGGGGCGGGGCTGACCAAAGGGGGGACAGCAGCCCTGTTTCCCGGGACAGAAAGCTTGTGAGGTTTGGCTTTCAGGCGCAGTGTGTGGCGCAGCCTGGGATGTCCGTGGGCAGGCAGGGCTTTCTGTGCTGGCACCTTTTCCCTGCGAGGAATCCTCATTTGGATCGGGGTTTGGGGGGGCTGCTAAAATGGCGGGGCGGGGCTGACCAAAGGGGGGACAGCAGCCCTGTTTCCCGGGACAGAAAGCTTGTGAGGTTTGGCTTTCAGGTGCATTGTGTGGCTCAGCCTGGGCACACTGTGGGCAGGCAGGGCTTTCTGTGCTGGCACCTTTTCCCTGCGAGGAATCCTCGTTTGGATCGGGTGGCCGGCAATGGCGGGGCGGGGGTGACCAAAGGGGGGACAGCAGCCCTGTTTCCCGGGACAGAAAGCTTGTGAGGTTTGGCTTTCAGGTGCAGTGTGTGGCGCAGCCTGGGGTGTCCGTGGGCAGGCAGGGCTTTCTGTGCTGGCACCTTTTCCCTGCGAGGAATCCTCATTTGGATCGGGTTTTGGGGGGCTGCTAAAATGGCGGGGCGGGTCTGACCAAAGGGGGGACAGCAGCCCTGTTTCCCGGGACAGAAAGCTTGTGAGGTTTGGCTTTCAGGTGCAGTGTGTGGCGCAGCCTGGGGTGTCCGTGGGCAGGCAGGGCTTTTTGTGCTGGCACCTTTTCCTTGCGAGGAATCCTCATTTGGATCGGGTTTGGATCGGATGGCCGGCTGTGGTGGGCGGGGCTGACCAAAGGGGGGACAGCAGCCCTGTTTCCCGGGACAGAAAGCTTGTGAGGTTTGGCTTTCAGGTGCAGTGTGTGGCACAGTCTGGGCACTCTGTGGGCAGGCAGGGCTTTCTGTGCTGGCACCTTTTCCCTGCGAGGAATCCTCATTTGGATCGGGTTTGGATCGGGTGGCCGGCAATGGCGGGGCGGGGCTGACCAAAGGGGGGACAGCAGTCCTGTTTCCCGGGACAGAAAGCTTGTGAGGTTTGGCTTTCAGGTGCAGTGTGTGGCGCAGCCTGGGGTGTCCGTGGGCAGGCAGGGCTTTCTGTGCTGGCACCTTTTCCCTGCGAGGAATCCTCATTTGGATCGAGTTTTGGGGGGGCTGCTAAAATGGCGGGGCGGGGGTGACCAAAGGGGGGACAGCAGCCCTGTTTCCCGGGACAGAAAGCTTGTGAGGTTTGGCTTTCAGGTGCATTGTGTGGCTCAGCCTGGGCACACTGTGGGCAGGCAGGGCTTTCTGTGTCGGCACCTTTTCCCTGCGAGGAATCCTCATTTGGATCGGGTTTGGATCGGGTGGCCGGCAATGGCGGGGCGGGGCTGACCAAAGGGGGGACAGCAGCCCTGTTTCCCGGGACAGAAAGCTTGTGAGGTTTGGCTTTCAGGTGCAGTGTGTGGCACAGCCTGGGCACTCTGTGGGCAGGCAGGGCTTTCTGTGCTGGCACCTTTTCCCTGCGAGGAATCCTCATTTGGATCGGGTGGCCGGCAATGGCGGGGCGGGGCTGACCAAAGGGGGGACAGCAGCCCTGTTTCCCGGGACAGAAAGCTTGTGAGGTTTGGCTTTCAGGTGCAGTGTGTGGCGCAGCCTGGGGTGTCCGTGGGCAGGCAGGGCTTTCTGTGCTGGCACCTTTTCCTTGCGAGGAATCCTCATTTGGATCGGGTTTGGATCGAATGGGCGGCAGTGGTGGGCGGGGCTGACCAAAGGGGGGACAGCAGCCCTGTTTCCCGGGACAGAAAGCTTGTGAGGTTTGGCTTTCAGGCGCAGTGTGTGGCGCTGCCTGGGATGTCCGTGGGCAGGCAGGGCTTTCTGTGCTGGCACCTTTTCCCTGCGAGGAATCCTCATTTGGATCGGGGTTTGGGGGGGCTGCTAAAATGGCGGGGCGGGGCTGACCAAAGGGGGGACAGCAGCCCTGTTTCCCGGGACAGAAAGCTTGTGAGGTTTGGCTTTCAGGTGCAGTGTGTGGCACAGCCTGGGCACTCTGTGGGCAGCCAGGGCTTTCTGTGCTGGCACCTTTTCCCTGCGAGGAATCCTCATTTGGATCGAGTTTGGATCGGGTGGCCGGCAGTGGTGGGCGGGGCTGACCAAAGGGGGGACAGCAGCCCTGTTTCCCGGGACAGAAAGCTTGTGAGGTTTGGCTTTCAGGTGCAGTGTGTGGCGCAGCCTGGGGTGTCCGTGGGCAGGCAGGGCTTTCTGTGCTGGCACCTTTTCCCTGCGAGGAATCCTCATTTGGGTCGAGTTTTGGGGGGACTGCTAAAATGGCGGGGAGGGGCTGACCAAAGGGGGGACAGCAGCCCTGTTTCCCGGGACAGAAAGCTTGTGAGGTTTGGCTTTCAGGTGCAGTGTGTGGCGCAGCCTGGGGTGTCCGTGGGCAGGCAGGGCTTTCTGTGCTGGGACCTTTTCCCTGCGAGGAATCCTCATTTGGGTCGTGTTTGGATCGGGTGGCTGGCAATGGCGGGGCGGGGCTGACCAAAGGGGGGACAGCAGCCCTGTTTGCCGGGACAGAAAGCTTGTGAGGTTTGGCTTTCAGGTGCAGTGTGTGGCGCAGCCTGGGCAGTCCGTGGGCAGGCAGGGCTTTCTGTGCTGGCACCTTTTCCCTGCGAGGAATCCTCATTTGGATCGGGTTTTGGAGGGGTTGCTAAAATGGCGGGGCGGGGCTGACCAAAGGGGGGACAGCAGCCCTGTTTCCCGGGACAGAAAGCTTGTGAGATTTGGATTTCAGGTGCAGTGTGTGGCGCAGCCTGGGGTGTCCGTGGGCAGGCAGGGTTTTCTGTGCTGGCACCTTTTCCCTGCGAGGAATCCTCATTTGGATCTGGTTTGGATCGGGTGGCCGGCAATGGCGGGACGGGGCTGACCAAAGGGGAGACAGCAGCCCTGTTTCCCGGGACAGAAAGCTTGTGAGGTTTGGCTTTCAGGTGCAGTGTGTGGCACAGCCTGGGCACTCTGTGGGCAGGCAGGGCTTTCTGTGCTGGCACCTTTTCCCTGCGAGGAATCCTCATTTGGATCGGGTTTGGATCGTGTGGCCGGCAGTGGTGGGCGGGGCTGACCAAGGGGGGGGACAGCAGCCCTGTTTCCCGGGACAGAAAGCTTGTGAGGTTTGGCTTTCAGGTGCAGTGTGTGGCGCAGCCTGGGGTGTCCGTGGGCAGGCAGGGCTTTCTGTGCTGGCACCTTTTCCCTGCGAGGAATCCTCATTTGGATCGGGTTTGGATCGGGTGGCCGGCAATGGCGGGGCGGGGCTGACCAAAGGGGGGACAGCAGCCCTGTTTCCCGGGACAGAAAGCTTGTGAGGTTTGGCTTTCAGGTGCAGTGTGTGGCGCAGCCTGGGGTGTCCGTGGGCAGGCAGGGCTTTCTGTGCTGGCACCTTTTCCCTGCGAGGAATCCTCATTTGGATCGGGTTTTGGGGGGGCTGATAAAATGGCGGGACGGGGCTGACCAAAGGGGGGACAGCAGCCCTGTTTCCCGGGACAGAAAGCTTGTGAGGTTTGGCTTTCAGGTGCAGTGTGTGGCACAGCCTGGGCACTCTGTGGGCAGGCAGGGCTTTCTGTGCTGGCACCTTTTCCCTGCGAGGAATCCTCATTTGGATCGGGTTTGGATCGGGTGACCGGCAGTGGTGGGCGGGGCTGACCAAGGTGGGGGTCAGCAGCCCTGTTTCCCGGGACAGAAAGCTTGTGAGGTTTGGCTTTCAGGTGCATTGTGTGGCTCAGCCTGGGCACTCTGTGACCAGGCAGGGCTTTCGGTGCTGGCACCTTTTCCCTGCGAGGAATCCTCGTTTGGATCGGGTGGCCGGCAGTGGTGGGCGAGGCTGACCAAAGGGGGGACAGCAGCCCTGTTTCCCGGGACAGAAAGCTTGTGAGGTTTGGCTTTCAGGTGCAGTGTGTGGCGCAGCCTGGGCACTCTGTGGGCAGGCAGGGCTTTCTGTGCTGGCTCCTTTTCCCTGCGAGGAGTCCTCATTTTGAACGGGTTTTGGGGGGACTGATAAATTGGCGGGGCGGGGCTGACCAAAGGGGTGACAGCAGCCCTGTTTCCCGGGACAGAAAGCTTGTGAGATTTGGCTTGCAGGTGCAGTGTGTGGCGCAGCCTGGGCACTCTGTGGGCAGGCAGGGCTTTCTGTGCTGGCTCCTTTTCCCTGCGAGGAGTCCTCATTTTGAACGGGTTTTGGGGGGACTGATAAATTGGCGGGGCGGGGCTGACCAAAGGGGTGACAGCAGCCCTGTTTCCCGGGACAGAAAGCTTGTGAGATTTGGCTTTCAGGTGCAGTGTGTGGCGCAGCCTGGGCACTCTGTGGGCAGGCAGGGCTTTCTGTGCTGGCACCTTTTCCCTGCGAGGAATCCTCATTTGGGTCGTGTTTGGATCGGGTGGCCGGCAATGGCGGGGCGGGGCTGACCAAAGGGGGGACAGCAGCCCTGTTTCCCGGGACAGAAAGCTTGTGAGGTTTGGCTTTCAGGTGCAGTGTGTGGCACAGCCTGGGGTGTCCGTGGGCAGGCAGGGCTTTCTGTGCTGGCACCTTTTCCCTGCGAGGAATCCTCATTTGGATCGGGTTTGGATCGGATGGCCGGCAGTGGTGGGCGGGGCTGACCAAAGGGGGGACAGCAGCCCTGTTTCCCGGGACAGAAAGCTTGTGAGGTTTGGCTTTCAGGTGCAGTGTGTGGCACAGTCTGGGCAGTCTGTGGGCAGGCAGGGCTTTCTGTGCTGGCACCTTTTCCCTGCGAGGAATCCTCATTTGGATCGGGTTTTGGGGGGGCTGCTAAAATGGCGGGACGGGGCTGACCAAAGGGGGGACAGCAGCCCTGTTTCCCGGGACAGAAAGCTTGTGAGGTTTGGCTTTCAGGTGCAGTGTGTGGCGCAGCCTGGGGTGTCCGTGGGCAGGCAGGGCTTTCTGTGCTGGCACCTTTTCCCTGCGAGGAATCCTCATTTGGATCGGGTTTGGATCGGGTGGCCGGCAGTGGTGGGCGGGGCTGACCAAGGTGGGGGACAGCAGCCCTGTTTCCCGGGACAGAAAGCTTGTGAGGTTTGGCTTTCAGGTGCATTGTGTGGCTCAGCCTGGGCACTCTGTGACCAGGCAGGGCTTTCGGTGCTGGCACCTTTTCCCTGCGAGGAATCCTCGTTTGGATCGGGTGGCCGGCAGTGGTGGGCGAGGCTGGCCAAAGGGGGGACAGCAGCCCTGTTTCCCGGGACAGAAAGCTTGTGAGGTTTGGCTTTCAGGTGCAGTGTGTGGCGCAGCCTGGGGTGTCCGTGGGCAGGCAGGGCTTTCTGTGCTGGCACCTTTTCCCTGCGAGGAATCCTCATTTGGATCGGGTTTGGATCGGATGGCCGGCAGTGGTGGGCGGGGCTGACCAAAGGGGGGACAGCAGCCCTGTTTCCCGGGACAGAAAGCTTGTGAGGTTTGGCTTTCAGGTGCAGTGTGTGGCTCAGCCTGGGCACTCTGTGACCAGGCAGGGCTTTCTGTGCTGGTACCTTTTCCCTGCGCGGAATCCTCATTTTGAACGGGTTTTTGGGGGACTGCTAAAATGGCGGGGCGGGGCTGACCAAAGGGGGGACAGCAGCCCTGTTTGCCGGGACAGAAAGCTTGTGAGGTTTGGCTTTCAGGTGCAGTGTGTGGCACAGCCTGGGCACTCTGTGGGCAGGCAGGGCTTTCTGTGCTGGCACCTTTTCCCTGCGAGGAATCCTCATTTGGATCGGGTTTGGATCGGATGGCCGGCAGTGGTGGGCGGGGCTGACCAAAGGGGGGACAGCAGCCCTGTTTCCCGGGACAGAAAGCTTGTGAGGTTTGGCTTTCAGGTGCAGTGTGTGGCGCAGCCTGGGCTGTCCGTGGGCAGGCATGGCTTTCTGTGCTGGCACCTTTTCCCTGCGAGGAATCTTCATTTGGATCGGGTTTTGGGGGGGCTGCTAAAATGGCGGGGCGGGGCTGACCAAAGGGGGGACAGCAGCCCTGTTTCCCGGGACAGAAAGCTTGTGAGGTTTGGCTTTCGGTGCAGTGTGTGGCGCAGCCTGGGGTGTCCGTGGGCAGGCAGGGCTTTCTGTGCTGGCACCTATTCCCTGCAAGGAATCCTCATTTGGATCGGGTTTTGGGGGGCTGCTAAAATGGCGGGAGGGGGTGACCAAAGGGGGGACAGCAGCCCTGTTTCCCGGGACAGAAAGCTTGTGAGGTTTGGCTTTCAGGTGCAGTGTGTGGCACAGCCTGGGCACTCTGTGGGCAGGCAGGGCTTTCTGTGCTGGCACCTTTTCCCTGCGAGGAATCCTCGTTTGGATCGGGTGGCCGGCAATGGCGGGGCGGGGCTGACCAAAGGGGGGACAGCAGCCCTGTTTCCCGGGACAGAAAGCTTGTGAGGTTTGGCTTTCAGGTGCAGTGTGTGGCGCAGCCTGGGCTGTCCGTGGGCAGGCAGGGCTTTCTGTGCTGGCACCTTTTCCCTGCGAGGAATCCTCATTTGGATCGGGTTTTGGGGGGGCTGCTAAAATGGCGGGGCGGGGCTGACCAAGGTGGGGGACAGCAGCCCTGTTTCCCGGGACAGAAAGCTTGTGAGGTTTGGCTTTCAGGTGCAGTGTGTGGCGCAGCCTGGGGTGTCCGTGGGCAGGCAGGGCTTTCTGTGCTGGCACCTTTTCCCTGCGAGGAATCCTCATTTGGATCGGGTTTGGATCGGGTGGCCGGCAATGGCGGGGCGGGGCTGACCAAAGGGGGGACAGCAGCCCTGTTTCCCGGCACAGAAAGCTTGTGAGGTTTGGCTTTCAGGTGCAGTGTGTGGCGCAGCCTGGGGTGTCCGTGGGCAGGCAGGGCTTTCTGTGCTGGCACCTTTTCCCTGCGAGGAATCCTCGTTTGGATCGGGTGGCCGGCAATGGCGGGGCGGGGGTGACCAAAGGGGGGACAGCAGCCCTGTTTCCCGGGACAGAAAGCTTGTGAGGTTTGGCTTTCAGGTGCAGTGTGTGGTACAGCCTGGGCACTCTGTGGGCAGCCAGGGCTTTCGGTGCTGGCACCTTTTCCCTGCGAGGAATCCTCGTTTGGATCGGGTTTGGATCGGGTGGCCGGCAGTGGTGGGCGGGGCTGACCAAAGGGGGGACAGCAGCCCTGTTTCCCGGGACAGAAAGCTTGTGAGGTTTGGCTTTCAGGTGCAGTGTGTAGCGCAGCCTGGTGTGTCCGTGGGCAGGCAGGGCTTTCTGTGCTGGCACCTTTTCCCTGCGAGGAATCCTCATTTGTGTCGAGTTTTGGGGGGACTGCTAAAATGGCGGGGCGGGGCTGACCAAAGGGGGGACAGCAGCCCTGTTTCCCGGGACAGAAAGCTTGTGAGGTTTGGCTTTCAGGTGCAGTGTGTGGCGCAGCCTGGGGTTTCCGTGGGCAGGCAGGGCTTTCTGTGCTGGCACCTTTTCCCTGCGAGGAATCCTCGTTTGGATCGGGTGGCCGGCAATGGCGGGGCGGGGGTGACCAAAGGGGGGACAGCAGCCCTGTTTCCCGGGACAGAAAGCTTGTGAGGTTTGGCTTTCAGGTGCAGTGTGTGGTACAGCCTGGGCACTCTGTGGGCAGCCAGGGCTTTCGGTGCTGGCACCTTTTCCCTGCGAGGAATCCTCATTTGGATCGGGTTTGGATCGGGTGGCCGGCAGTGGTGGGCGGGGCTGACCAAAGGGGGGACAGCAGCCCTGTTTCCCGGGACAGAAAGCTTGTGAGGTTTGGCTTTCAGGTGCAGTGTGTGGCGCAGCCTGGGGTGTCCGTGGGCAGGCAGGGCTTTCTGTGATGGCACCTTTTCCCTGCGAGGAATCCTCATTTGGATCGGGTTTTGGGGGTGCTGCTAAAATGGCGGGGCGGGGCTGACCAAAGGGGGGACAGCAGCCCTGTTTCCCGGGACAGAAAGCTTGTGAGGTTTGGCTTTCAGGTGCAGTGTGTGGCACAGCCTGGGCACTCTGTGGGCAGGCAGGGCTTTCTGTGCTGGCACCTTTTCCCTGCGAGGAATCCTCATTTGGATCGGGTTTGGATCGGGTGGCCCGCAATGGCGGGGCGGGGCTGACCAAGGGGGGGACAGCAGCCCTGTTTCCCGGGACAGAAAGCTTGTGCGGTTTGGCTTTCTGGTGCAGTGTGTGGCGCAGCCTGGGCACTCTGTGGGCAGGCAGGGCTTTCTGTGCTGGCACCTTTTCCTTGCGAGGAATCCTCATTTGGATCGGGTTTGGATCGGATGGCCGGCAGTGGTGGGCGGGGCTGACCAAAGGGGGGACAGCAGCCCTGTTTCCCGGGACAGAAAGCTTGTGAGGTTTGGCTTTCAGGTGCAGTGTGTGGCGCAGCCTGGGCACACTGTGGGCAGGCAGGGCTTTCTGTGCTGGCACCTTTTCCCTGCGAGGAATCCTCATTTGGATCGGGTTTTGGGGGGGCTGCTAAAATGGCGGGGCGGGGCTGACCAAAGGGGGGACAGCAGCCCTGTTTCCCGGGACAGGAAGCTTGTGAGGTTTGGCTTTCAGGTGCAGTGTGTGGCGCAGCCTGGGGTGTCCGTGGGCAGGCAGGGCTTTCTGTGCTGGCACCTTTTCCCTGCGAGGAATCCTCATTTGGATCGAGTTTTGGGGGGGCTGCTAAAATGGCGGGGCGGGGCTGACCAAAGGGGGGACAGCAGCCCTGTTTCCCGGGACAGAAAGCTTGTGAGATTTGGCTTTCAGGTGCATTGTGTGGTGCAGCCTGGGCACACTGTGGGCAGGCAGGGCTTTCTGTTCTGGCACCTTTTCCCTGCGAGGAATCCTCATTTGGATCTGGTTTGGATCGGGTGGCCGGCAACGGTGGGGTGGGGCTGACCAAAGGGGGGACAGCAGCCCTGTTTCCCGGGACAGAAAGCTTGTGAGGTTTGGCTTTCAGGTGCATTGTGTGGCTCAGCTTGGGCACTCTGTGGGCAGCAGGGCTGTCTGTGCTGGCACCTTTTCCCTGCGAGGAATCCTCATTTGGGTCGGGTTTGGATCGGGTGGCCGGCAATGGCGGGGCGGGGCTGACCAAAGGGGGGACAGCAGCCCTGTTTCCCGGGACAGAAAGCTTGTGAGGTTTGGCTTTCAGGTGCAGTGTGTGGCGCAGCCTGGGGTGTCCGTGGGCAGGCAGGGCTTTCTGTGCTGGCACCTTTTCCCTGCGAGGAATCCTCATTTGGATCGAGTTTTGGGGGGGCTGCTAAAATGGCGGGGCGGGGCTGACCAAAGGGGGGACAGCAGCCCTGTTTCCCGGGACAGAAAGCTTGTGAGGTTTGGCTTTCAGGTGCAGTGTGTGGCGCAGCCTGGGGTGTCCGTGGGCAGGCAGGGCTTTCTGTGCTGGCACCTTTTCCCTGCGAGGAATCCTCATTTGGATCGAGTTTTGGGGGGGCTGCTAAAATGGAGGGGTGGGGGTGACCAAAGGGGGGACAGCAGCCCTGTTTCCCGGGACAGAAAGCTTGTGAGGTTTGGCTTTCAGGTGCATTGTGTGGCTCAGCCTGGGCACTCTGTGGGCAGGCAGGGCTGTCTGTGCTGGCACCTTTTCCCTGCGAGGAATCCTCATTTGGGTCGGGTTTGGATCGGGTGGCCGGCAATGGCGGGGCGGGGCTGACCAAAGGGGGGACAGCAGCCCTGTTTCCCGGGACAGAAAGCTTGTGAGGTTTGGCTTTCAGGTGCAGTGTGTGGCGCAGCCTGGGGTGTCCGTGGGCAGGCAGGGCTTTCTGTGCTGGCACCTTTTCCCTGCGAGGAATCCTCATTTGGATCGGGTTTTGGGGGTGCTGCTAAAATGGCGGGGCGGGGCTGACCAAATAGAGGACAGCAGCCCTGTTTCCCGGGACAGAAAGCTTGTGAGGTTTGGCTTTCAGGTGCAGTGTGTGGCGCAGCCTGGGGTGTCCGTGGGCAGGCAGGGCTTTCTGTGCTGGCACCTTTTCCCTGCGAGGAATCCTCATTTGGATCGGGTGGCCGGCAATGGCGGGGCGGGGGTGACCAAAGGGGGGACAGCAGCCCTGTTTCCCGGGACAGAAAGCTTGTGAGGTTTGGCTTTCAGGTGCAGTGTGTGGCGCAGCCTGGGCACACTGTGGGCAGGCAGGGCTTTCTGTGCTGGCACCTTTTCCCTGCGAGGAATCCTCATTTGGATCGGGTTTTGGGGGGCTGCTAAAATGGCGGGGCGGGGCTGACCAAAGGGGGGACAGCAGACCTGTTTCCCGGGACAGAAAGCTTGTGAAGTTTGGCTTTCAGGTGCAGTGTGTGGCGCAGCCTGGGGTGTCCGTGGGCAGGCAGGGCTTTCTGTGCTGGCACCTTTCCCTGCGAGGAATCCTCATTTGGATCGAGTTTTGGGGGGGCTGCTAAAATGGCGGGGCTGGGTGACCAAAGGGGGGAGAGCAGCCCTGTTTCCGGGACAGAAAGCTTGTGAGGTTTGGTTTTCAGGTGCAGTGTGTGGCGCAGCCTGGGGTGTCCGTGGGCAGGCAGGGCTTTCTGTGCTGGCACCTTTTCCCTGCGAGGAATCCTCATTTGGATCGGGTTTTGGGGGTGCTGCTAAAATGGCGGGCGGGGCTGACCAAAGGGGGGACAGCAGCCCTGTTTCCCGGGACAGAAAGCTTGTGAGGTTTGGCTTTCAGGTGCAGTCTGTGGCGCAGCCTGGGCACACTGTGGGCAGGCAGGGCTTTCTGTGCTGGCACCTTTTCCCTGCGAGGAATCCTCATTTGGATCGGGTTTTGGGGGGGCTGCTAAAATGGCGGGGCGGGGCTGACCAAAGGGGGGACAGCAGCCCTGTTTCCCGGGACAGGAAGCTTGTGAGGTTTGGCTTTCAGGTGCAGTGTGTGGCGCAGCCTGGGGTGTCCGTGGGCAGGCAGGGCTTTCTGTGCTGGCACCTTTTCCCTGCGAGGAATCCTCATTTGGATCGAGTTTTGGGGGTCTGCTAAAATGGCGGGGCGGGGCTGACCAAAGGGGGGACAGCAGCCCTGTTTCCCGGGACAGAAAGCTTGTGAGGTTTGGCTTTCAGGTGCAGTGTGTGGCGCAGCCTGGGGTGTCCGTGGGCAGGCAGGGCTTTCTGTGCTGGCACCTTTTCCGTGCGAGGAATCCTCATTTGGATCGGGTTTTGGGGGTGCTGCTAAAATGGCGGGGCGGGGCTGACCAAAGGGGGGACAGCAGCCCTGTTTCCCGGACAGAAAGCTTGTGAGGTTTGGCTTTCAGGTGCAGTGTGTGGCACAGCCTGGGCACTCTGTGGGCAGGCAGGGCTTTCTGTGCTGGCACCTTTTCCCTGCGAGGAATCCTCATTTGGATCGGGTTTGGATCGGGTGGCCGGCAATGGCGGGGCGGGACTGACCAAAGGGGGACAGCAGCCCTGTTTCCCGGGACAGAAAGCTTGTGAGGTTTGGCTTTCAGGTGCAGTGTGTGGCGCAGCCTGGGGTGTCCGTGGGCAGGCAGGGCTTCTGTGCTGGCACCTTTTCCTTGCGAGGAATCCTCATTTGGATCGGGTTTGGATCGGATGGCCGGCAGTGGTGGGCGGGGCTGACCAAAGGGGGGACAGCAGCCCTGTTTCCCGGGACAGAAAGCTTGTGAGGTTTGGCTTTCAGGTGCAGTGTGTGGCGCAGCTGGGCACACTGTGGGCAGGCAGGGCTTTCTGTGCTGGCACCTTTTCCCTGCGAGGAATCCTCGTTTGGATCGGGTGGCCGGCAATGGTGGGGCGGGGGTGACCAAAGGGGGGACAGCAGCCCTGTTTCCCGGGACAGAAAGCTTGTGAGGTTTGGCTTTCAGGTGCAGTGTGTGGCGCAGCCTGGGGTGTCCGTGGTCAGGCAGGGCTTTCTGTGCTGGCACCTTTTCCCTGCGAGGAATCCTCCTTTGGATCGGGTTTTGGGGGGGCTGCTAAAATGGCGGGGCGGGGCTGACCGAAGGGGGGACAGCAGCCCTGTTTCCCGGGACAGAAAGCTTGTGAGGTTTGGCTTTCAGGTGCAGTGTGTGGCAGAGCCTGGGCACTCCGTGGGCAGGCAGGGCTTTCTGTGCTGGCACCTTTTCCCTGCGAGGAATCCTCATTTGGATCGAGTTTTGGGGGGGCTGCTAAAATGGCGGGGCGGGGCTGACCAAAGGGGGGACAGCAGCCCTGTTTCCCGGGACAGAAAGCTTGTGAGGTTTGCCTTTCAGGTGCATTGTGTGGCTCAGCCTGGGCACTCTGTGGGCAGGCAGGGCTTTCTGTGCTGGCACCTTTTCCCTGCGAGGAATCCTCCTTTGGATCGAGTTTTGGGGGGGCTGCTAAAATGGCGGGGCGGGGCTGACCAAAGGGGGGACAGCAGCCCTGTTTCCCGGGACAGAAAGCTTGTGAGGTTTGGCTTTCAGGTGCATTGTGTGGCTCAGCCTGGGCAGTCTGTGGGCAGGCAGGGCTTTCTGTGCTGGCACCTTTTCCCTGCGAGGAATCCTCATTTGGATCGGGTTTGGATCTGGTGGCCGGCAATGGCGGGGCGGGGGTGACCAAAGGGGGGACAGCAGCCGTGTTTCCCGGGACAGAAAGCTTGTGAGGTTTGGCTTTCAGGTGCAGTGTGTGGCGCAGCCTGGGGTGTCCGTGGGCAGGCAGGGCTTTCTGTGCTGGCACCTTTTCCCTGCGAGGAATCCTCATTTGGATCGGGTTTGGATCGGATGGCCGGCAGTGGTGGGCGTGGCTGACCAAAGGGGGGACAGCAGCCTGTTTCCCGGGACAGAAAGCTTGTGAGGTTTGGCTTTCAGGTGCAGTGTGTGGCGCAGACTGGGGTGTCCGTGGGCAGGCAGGGCTTTCTGTGCTGGCACCTTTTCCCTGCGAGGAATCCTCATTTGGATCGGGTTTTGGGGGGGCTGCTAAAATGGCGGGGCGGGGCTGACCAAAGGGGGGACAGCAGCCCTGTTTGCCGGGACAGAAAGCTTGTGAGGTTTGGCTTTCAGGTGCAGTGTGTGGCGCAGCCTGGGGTGTCCGTGGGCAGGCAGGGCTTTCTGTGCTGGCACCTTTCCTTGCGAGAATCCTCATTTGGATCGGGTTTGGATCGGATGGCCGGCAGTGGTGGGCGGGGCTGACCGAAGGGGGGACAGCAGCCCTGTTTCCCGGGACAGAAAGCTTGTGAGGTTTGGCTTTCAGGTGCAGTGTGTGGCGCAGCCTGGGGTGTCCGTGGGCAGGCAGGGCTTTCTGTGCTGGCACCTTTTCCCTGCGAGGAATCCTCATTTGGATCGGGTTTTGGGGGGGCTGCTAAAATGGCGGGGCGGGGGTGACCAAAGGGGGGACAGCAGCCCTGTTTCCCGGGACAGAAAGCTTGTGAGGTTTGGCTTTCAGGTGCAGTGTGTGGCAGAGCCTGGGCACTCCGTGGGCAGGCAGGGCTTTCTGTGCTGGCACCTTTTCCCTGCGAGGAATCCTCATTTGGATCGAGTTTTGGGGGGGCTGCTAAATGGCGGGGCGGGGCTGACCAAAGGGGGGACAGCAGCCCTGTTTGCCGGGACAGAAAGCTTGTGAGGTTTGGCTTTCAGGTGCATTGTGTGGCTCAGCCTGGGCACTCTGTGGGCAGGCAGGGCTTTCTGTGCTGGCACCTTTTCCTGCGAGGAATCCTCATTTGGATCGGGTTTGGATCTGGTGGCCGGCAATGGTGGGGCGGGGCTGACCAAAGGGGGGACTGCAGCCCTGTTTCCCGGGACAGAAAGCTTGTGAGGTTTGGCTTTCAGGTGCAGTGTGTGGCGCAGCCTGGGGTGTCCGTGGGCAGGCAGGGCTTTCTGTGCTGGCACCTTTTCCCTGCGAGGAATCCTCATTTGGATCGGGTTTTGGGGGGGCTGCTAAAATGGCGGGGCGGGGGTGACCAAAGGGGGACAGCAGCCCTGTTTCCCGGGACAGAAAGCTTGTGAGGTTTGGCTTTCAGGTGCAGTGTGTGGCGCAGCCTGGGCACTCTGTGGGCAGGCAGGGCTTTCTGTGCTGGCACCTTTTCCCTGCGAGGAATCCTCATTTGGATCGAGTTTTGGGGGGCTGCTAAAATGGCGGGGCGGGGCTGACCAAAGGGGGGACAGCAGCCCTGTTTGCCGGGACAGAAAGCTTGTGAGGTTTGGCTTTCAGGTGCATTGTGTGGCTCAGCTGGGCACTCTGTGGGCAGGCAGGGCTTTCTGTGCTGGCACCTTTTCCCTGCGAGGAATCCTCATTTGGATCGGGTTTGGATCTGGTGGCCGGCAATGGCGGGGCGGGGGTGACCAAAGGGGGGACAGCAGCCCTGTTTCCCGGACAGAAAGCTTGTGAGGTTTGGCTTTCAGGTGCAGTGTGTGGCGCAGCCTGGGGTGTCCGTGGGCAGGCAGGGCTTTCTGTGCTGGCACCTTTTCCTTGCGAGGAATCCTCATTTGGATCGGGTTTGGATCGGATGGCCGGCAGTGGTGGGCGGGGCTGACCAAAGGGGGGACAGCAGCCCTGTTTCCCGGGACAGAAAGCTTGTGAGGTTTGGCTTTCAGGTGCAGTGTGTGGCGCAGCCTGGGGTGTCCGTGGGCAGGCAGGGCTTTCTGTGCTGGCACCTTTTCCCTGCGAGGAATCCTCATTTGGATCGGGTTTTGGGGGGCTGCTAAAATGGCGGGGCGGGGCTGACCAAAGGGGGGACAGCAGCCCTGTTTCCCGGGACAGAAAGCTTGTGAGGTTTGGCTTTCAGGTGCAGTGTGTGGCGCAGCCTGGGGTGTCCGTGGGCAGGCAGGGCTTTCTGTGCTGGCACCTTTTCCCTGCGAGGAATCCTCATTTGGATCGGGTTTTGGGGGGGCTGCTAAAATGGCGGGGCGGGGCTGACCAAAGGGGGGACAGCAGCCCTGGTTCGGACAGAAAGCTTGTGAGGTTTGGCTTTCTGGTGCAGTGTGTGGCGCAGACTTGGCACACTGTGGGCAGGCAGGGCTTTCTGTGCTGGCACCTTTTCCCTGCGAGGAATCCTCATTTGGATCGGGTTTTGGGGGGGCTGCTAAAATGGCGGGGCGGGGCTGACCAAAGGGGGGACAGCAGCCCTGTTTCCCGGGACAGAAAGCTTGTGAGGTTTGGCTTTCAGGTGCAGTGTGTGGCGCAGCCTGGGGTGTCCGTGGGCAGGCAGGGCTTTCTGTGCTGGCACCTTTTCCCTGCGAGGAATCCTCATTTGGATCGAGTTTTGGGGGGGCTGCTAAAATGGCGGGGCGGGGCTGACCAAAGGGGGGACAGCAGCCCTGTTTGCCGGGACAGAAAGCTTGTGAGGTTTGGCTTTCAGGTGCATTGTGTGGCTCAGCCTGGGAACTCTGTGGGCAGGCAGAGCTTTCTGTGCTGGCACCTTTTCCCTGCGAGGAATCCTCATTTGGATCCGGTTTGGATCGGGTGGCCGGCAATGGCGGGGCGGGGCTGACCAAAGGGGGGACAGCAGCCCTGTTTCCCGGGACAGAAAGCTGGTGAGGTTTGGCTTTCAGGTGCATTGTGTGGCTCAGCCTGGGGTGTCCGTGGGCAGGCAGGGCTTTCTGTGCTGGTACCTTTTCCCTGCGAGGAATCCTCATTTGGATCGGGTTTGGATCGGGTGTCCGGCAGTGGTGGGCGGTGGTGACCAAAGGGGGGACAGCAGCCCTGTTTCCCGGGACAGAAAGCTTGTGAGGTTTGGCTTTCAGGTGCAGTGTGTGGCGCAGCCTGGGGTGTCCGTGGGCAGGCAGGGCTTTCTGTGCTGGCACCTTTTCCCTGGGAGGAATTCTCATATGGTTCGGGTTTTGGGGGGGCTGCTAAAATGGCGGGGCGGGGCTGACCAAAGGGGGGACAGCAGCCCTGTTTCCCGGGACAGAAAGCTTGTGAGGTTTGGCTTTCAGGTGCAGTGTGTGGCACAGCCTGGGCACTCTGTGGGCAGGCAGGGCTTTCTGTGCTGGCACCTTTTCCTGCGAGGAATCCTCATTTGGATCGGGTTTTGGGGGGGCTGCTAAAATGGCGGGGCGGGGCTGACCAAAGGGGGGACAGCAGCCCTGTTTCCCGGGACAGAAAGCTTGTGAGGTTTGGCTTTCAGGTGCAGTGTGTGGCACAGCCTGGGCACTCTGTGGGCAGGCAGGGCTTTCTGTGCTGGCACCTTTTCCCTGCGAGGAATCCTCATTTGGATCGGGTTTGGATCGGGTGGCCGGCAATGGTGGGGCGGGGTTGACCAAAGAGGGGACAGCAGCCCTGTTTCCCGGGACAGAAAGCTTGTGAGGTTTGGCTTTCAGGTGCAGTGTGTGGCGCAGCCTGGGGTGTCCGTGGGCAGGCAGGGCTTTCTGTGCTGGCACCTTTTCCCTGCGAGGAATCCTCATTTGGATCGGGTTTTGGGGGTGCTGCTAAAATGGCGGGGCGGGGCTGACCAAATAGAGGACAGCAGCCCTGTTTCCCGGGACAGAAAGCTTGTGAGGTTTGGCTTTCAGGTGCAGTGTGTGGCGCAGCCTGTGGTGTCCGTGGGCAGGCAGGGCTTTCTGTGCTGGCACCTTTTCCCTGCGAGGAATCCTCGTTTGGATCGGGTGGCCGGCAATGGCGGGGCGGGGGTGACCAAAGGGGGGACAGCAGCCCTGTTTCCCGGGACAGAAAGCTTGTGAGGTTTGGCTTTCAGGTGCAGTGTGTGGCGCAGCCTGGGGTGTCCGTGGGTAGGCAGGGCTTTCTGTGCTGGCACCTTTTCCCTGCGAGGAATCCTCATTTTGATCGGGTTTTGGGGGGGCTGCTAAAATGGCGGGGCGGGGCTGACCAAAGGGGGGACAGCAGCCCTGTTTCCCGGGACAGAAAGCTTGTGAGATTTGACTTTCAGGTGCAGTGTGTGGCGCAGCCTGGGCACTCTGTGGGCAGGCAGGGCTTTCTGTGCTGGCACCTTTTCCTGCGAGGAATCCTCATTTGGATCGGGTTTGGATCGGGTGGCCGGCAATGGCGGGGCGGGACTGACCAAAGGGGGGACAGCAGCCCTGTTTCCCGGGACAGAAAGCTTGTGAGATTTGGATTTCAGGTGCAGTGTGTGGCGCAGCCTGGGGTGTCCGTGGGCAGGCAGGGCTTTCTGTGCTGGCACCTTTTCCCTGCGAGGAATCCTCATTTGGATCGGGTTTGGATCGGATGGCCGGCAGTGGTGGGCGGGGCTGACCAAAGGGGGGACAGCAGCCCTGTTTCCCGGGACAGAAAGCTTGTGAGGTTTGGCTTTCAGGTGCAGTGTGTGGCACAGCCTGGGCACTGTGTGGGCAGGCAGGGCTTTCTGTGCTGGCACCTTTTCCCTGCGAGGAATCCTCATTTGGATCGGGTTTGGATCGGGTGGCCGGCAATGGTGGGGCGGGGCTGACCAAAGGGGGGACAGCAGCCCTGTTTCCCGGGACAGAAAGCTTGTGAGGTTTGGCTTTCAGGTGCAGTGTGTGGCGCAGCCTGGGGTGTCCGTGGGCAGGCAGGGCTTTCTGTGCTGGCACCTTTTCCTTGCGAGGAATCCTTATTTGGATCGGGTTTGGATCGCATGGCCGGCAGTGGTGGGCGGGGCTGACCAAAGGGGGGACAGCAGCCCTGTTTCCCGGGACAGAAAGCTTGTGAGGTTTGGCTTTCAGGTGCAGTGTGTGGCGCAGTCTGGGCACTCTGTGGGCAGGCAGGGCTTTCTGTGCTGGCACCTTTTCCCTGCGAGGAATCCTCATTTGGATCGGGTTTGGATCGGGTGGCCGGCAATGGCGGGGCGGGGCTGACCAAAGGGGGGACAGCAGCCCTGTTTCCCGGGACAGAAAGCTTGTGAGGTTTGGCTTTCAGGTGCAGTGTGTGGCGCAGCCTGGGGTGTCCGTGGGCAGGCAGGGCTTTCTGTGCTGGCACCTTTTCCTGCGAGGAATCCTCATTTGGATCGGGTTTGGATCGGGTGGCCGGCAATGGTGGGGCGGGACTGACCAAAGGGGGGGACTGCTGCCCTGTTTCCCGGGACAGAAAGCTTGTGAGGTTTGGCTTTCAGGTGCAGTGTGTGGCGCAGCCTGGGGTGTCCGTGGGCAGGCAGGGCTTTCTGTGCTGGCACCTTTTCCCTGCGAGGAATCCTCATTTGGATCGGGTTTTGGGGGTGCTGCT
Organism: Pseudopipra pipra; assembly: GCF_036250125.1. Lineage (NCBI taxonomy): Eukaryota > Metazoa > Chordata > Aves > Passeriformes > Pipridae > Pseudopipra > Pseudopipra pipra. Next base: position 7,765 of record NW_026990787.1, on the reverse strand, counting down.
AAAATGGCGGGGCGGGGCTGACCAAAGGGGGGACAGCAGCCCTGTTTCCCGGGACAGAAAGCTTGTGAGGTTTGGCTTTCAGGTGCAGTGTGTGGCGCAGCCTGGGGTGTCCGTGGGCAGGCAGGGCTTTCTGTGCTGGCACCTTTTCCCTGCGAGGAATCCTCATTTGGATCGAGTTTTGGGGGGGCTGCTAAAATGGCGGGGCGGGGCTGACCAAAGGGGGGACAGCAGCCCTGTTTGCCGGGACAGAAAGCTTGTGAGGTTGGCTTTCAGGTGCATTGTGTGGCTCAGCCTGGGAACTCTGTGGGCAGGCAGGGCTTTCTGTGCTGGCACCTTTTCCCTGCGAGGAATCCTCATTTGGATCCGGTTTGGATCGGGTGGCCGGCAATGGCGGGGCGGGGCTGACCAAAGGGGGGACAGCAGCCCTGTTTCCCGGGACAGAAAGCTGGTGAGGTTTGGCTTTCAGGTGCATTGTGTGGCTCAGCCTGGGCACTCTGTGGGCAGGCAGGGCTTTCTGTGCTGGTACCTTTTCCCTGCGAGGAATCCTCATTTGGATCGGGTTTTGGGGGGGCTGCTAAAATGGCGGGGCGGGCTGACCAAAGGGGGGACTGCAGCCCTGTTTTCCGGGACAGAAAGCTTGTGAGGTTTGGCTTTCAGGTGCAGTGTGTGGCACAGCCTGGGCACTCTGTGGGCAGGCAGGGCTTTCTGTGCTGGCACCTTTTCCCTGCGAGGAATCCTCGTTTGGATCGGGTGGCCGGCAATGGCGGGGCGGGGCTGACCAAAGGGGGGACAGCAGCCCTGTTTCCCGGGACAGAAAGCTTGTGAGGTTTGGCTTTCAGGTGCAGTGTGTGGCGCAGCCTGGGGTGTCCGTGGGCAGGCAGGGCTTTCTGTGCTGGCACCTTTTCCCTGCGAGGAATCCTCATTTGGATCGGGTTTTGGGGGGGCTGCTAAAATGGCGGGGCGGGGGTGACCAAAGGGGGGACAGCAGCCCTGTTTCCCGGGACAGAAAGCTTGTGAGGTTTGGCTTTCAGGTGCAGTGTGTGGCTCAGCCTGGGGTGTCCGTGGGCAGGCAGGGCTTTCTGTGCTGGCACCTTTTCCCTGCGAGGAATCCTCATTTGGATCGAGTTTTGGGGGGGCTGCTAAAATGGCGGGGCGGGGCTGACCAAAGGGGGGACAGCAGCCCTGTTTGCCGGGACAGAAAGCTTGTGAGGTTTGGCTTTCAGGTGCATTGTGTGGCTCAGCCTGGGCACTCTGTGGGCAGGCAGGGCTTTCTGTGCTGGCACCTTTTCCCTGCGAGGAATCCTCATTTGGATCGGGTTTGGATCTGGTGGCCGGCAATGGCGGGGCGGGGGTGACCAAAGGGGGGACAGCAGCCCTGTTTCCCGGGACAGAAAGCTTGTGAGGTTTGGCTTTCAGGTGCAGTGTGTGGCGCAGCCTGGGGTGTCCGTGGGCAGGCAGGGCTTTCTGTGCTGGCACCTTTTCCCTGCGAGGAATCCTCATTTGGATCGGGTTTGGATCGGATGGCCGGCAGTGGTGGGCGGGGCTGACCAAAGGGGGGACAGCAGCCCTGTTTCCCGGGACAGAAAGCTTGTGAGGTTTGGCTTTCAGGTGCAGTGTGTGGTGCAGCCTGTGGTGTCCGTGGGCAGGCAGGGCTTTCTGTGCTGGCACCTTTTCCCTGCGAGGAATCCTCATTTGGATCGGGTTTTGGGGGGGGCTGCTAAAATGGCGGGGCGGGGCTGACCAAAGGGGGGACAGCAGCCCTGTTTCCCGGGACAGAAAGCTTGTGAGGTTTGGCTTTCAGGTGCATTGTGTGGCTCAGCCTGGGCACTCTGTGGGCAGGCAGGGCTGTCTGTGCTGGCACCTTTTCCCTGCGAGGAATCCTCATTTGGATCGGGTTTGGATCGGGTGGCCGGCAGTGGTGGGCGGGGCTGACCAAAGGGGGGACAGCAGCCCTGTTTCCCGGGACAGAAAGCTTGTGAGGTTTGGCTTTCAGGTGCAGTGTGTGGTACAGCCTGGGCACTCCGTTGGCAGGCAGGGCTTTCTGTGCTGGCACCTTTTCCCTGCGAGGAATCCTCATTTGGATCGGGTTTTGGGGGGGCTGCTAAAATGGCGGGGCGGGGCTGACCAAAGGGGGGACAGCAGCCCTGTTTCCCGGGACAGAAAGCTTGTGAGGTTTGGCTTTCAGGTGCAGTGTATGGCGCAGCATGCGTTGTGCTTGGGCAGGCAGGGCTTTCTGTGCTGGCACCTTTTCCCTGCGAGGAATCCTCATTTGGATCGGGTTTGGATCGGGTGTCCGGCAGTGGTGGGCGGGGCTGACCAAAGGGGGGACAGCAGCCCTGTTTCCCGGGACAGAAAGCTTGTGAGGTTTGTCTTTCAGGTGCAGTGTGTTGCGCAGCCTGGGGTGTCCGTGGGCAGGCAGGGCTTTCTGTGCTGGCACCTTTTCCCTGCGAGGAATCCTCATTTGGATCGGGTTTTGGGGGGGCTGCTAAAATGGCGGGGCGGGGCTGACCAAAGGGGGACAGCAGCCCTGTTTCCCGGGACAGAAAGCTTGTGAGGTTTGGCTTTCAGGTGCAGTGTGTGGCGCAGCCTGGGGTGTCCGTGGGCAGGCAGGGCTTTCTGTGCTGGCACCTTTTCCTTGCGAGGAATCCTCATTTGGAACGGGTTTGGATCGGGTGGCCGGCAGTGGTGGCGGGGCTGACCAAGGTGGGGGACAGCAGCCCTGTTTCCCGGGACAGAAAGCTTGTGAGGTTTGGCTTTCAGGTGCAGTGTGTGGCACAGCCTGGGCACTCTGTGGGCAGGCAGGGCTTTCTGTGCTGGCACCTTTTCCCTGCGAGGAATCCTCATTTGGATCGGGTTTGGATCGGGTGGCCGGCAGTGGTGGGCGGGGCTGACCAAAGGGGGGACAGCAGCCCTGTTTCCCGTGACAGAAAGCTTGTGAGGTTTGCCTTTCAGGTGCAGTGTGTGGCGCAGCCTGGGGTGTCCGTGGGCAGGCAGGGCTTTCTGTGCTGGCACCTTTTCCCTGCGAGGAATCCTCATTTGGATCGGGTTTTGGGGGTGCTGCTAAAATGGCGGGGCGGGGGTGACCAAAGGGGGGACAGCAGCCCTGTTTCCCGGGACAGAAAGCTTGTGAGGTTTGGCTTTCAGGTGCAGTGTGTGGCACAGCCTGGGCACTTCTTGGGCAGGCAGGGCTTTCTGTGCTGGCACCTTTTCCCTGCGAGGAATCCTCATTTGGATCGGGTTTGGATCGGGTGGCCGGCAATGGCGGGGCGGGGGTGACCAAAGGGGGGACAGCAGCCCTGTTTCCCGGGACAGAAAGCTTGTGAGGTTTGGCTTTCAGGTGCAGTGTGTGGCGCAGCCTGGGGTGTCCGTGGGTAGGCAGGGCTTTCTGTGCTGGCACCTTTTCCCTGCGAGGAATCCTCATTTTGATCGGGTTTTGGGGGGGCTGCTAAAATGGCGGGGCGGGGCTGACCAAAGGGGGGACAGCAGCCCTGTTTCCCGGGACAGAAAGCTTGTGAGATTTGACTTTCAGGTGCAGTGTGTGGCGCAGCCTGGGCACTCTGTGGGCAGGCAGGGCTTTCTGTGCTGGCACCTTTTCCCTGCGAGGAATCCTCATTTGGATCGGGTTTGGATCGGGTGGCCGGCAATGGCGGGGCGGACTGACCAAAGGGGGGACAGCAGCCCTGTTTCCCGGGACAGAAAGCTTGTGAGATTTGGATTTCAGGTGCAGTGTGTGGCGCAGCCTGGGGTGTCCGTGGGCAGGCAGGGCTTTCTGTGCTGGCACCTTTTCCTGCGAGGAATCCTCATTTGGATCGGGTTTGGATCGGATGGCCGGCAGTGGTGGGCGGGGCTGACCAAAGGGGGGACAGCAGCCCTGTTTCCCGGGACAGAAAGCTTGTGAGGTTTGGCTTTCAGGTGCAGTGTGTGGCACAGCCTGGGCACTGTGTGGGCAGGCAGGGCTTTCTGTGCTGGCACCTTTTCCCTGCGAGGAATCCTCATTTGGATCGGGTTTGGATCGGGTGGCCGGCAATGGTGGGGCGGGGCTGACCAAAGGGGGGACAGCAGCCCTGTTTCCCGGGACAGAAAGCTTGTGAGGTTTGGCTTTCAGGTGCAGTGTGTGGCGCAGCCTGGGGTGTCCGTGGGCAGGCAGGGCTTTCTGTGCTGGCACCTTTTCCTTGCGAGGAATCCTTATTTGGATCGGGTTTGGATCGCATGGCCGGCAGTGGTGGGCGGGGCTGACCAAAGGGGGGACAGCAGCCCTGTTTCCCGGGACAGAAAGCTTGTGAGGTTTGGCTTTCAGGTGCAGTGTGTGGCGCAGTCTGGGCACTCTGTGGGCAGGCAGGGCTTTCTGTGCTGGCACCTTTTCCCTGCGAGGAATCCTCATTTGGATCGGGTTTGGATCGGGTGGCCGGCAATGGCGGGGCGGGGCTGACCAAAGGGGGGACAGCAGCCCTGTTTCCCGGACAGAAAGCTTGTGAGGTTTGGCTTTCAGGTGCAGTGTGTGGCGCAGCCTGGGGTGTCCGTGGGCAGGCAGGGCTTTCTGTGCTGGCACCTTTTCCCTGCGAGGAATCCTCATTTGGATCGGGTTTGGATCGGGTGGCCGGCAATGGTGGGGCGGGACTGACCAAAGGGGGGACTGCTGCCCTGTTTCCCGGACAGAAAGCTTGTGAGGTTTGGCTTTCAGGTGCAGTGTGTGGCGCAGCCTGGGGTGTCCGTGGGCAGGCAGGGCTTTCTGTGCTGGCACCTTTTCCCTGCGAGGAATCCTCATTTGGATCGGGTTTTGGGGGTGCTGCTAAAATGGCGGGGCGGGGCTGACCAAAGGGGGGACAGCAGCCCTGTTTCCCGGGACAGAAAGCTTGTGAGGTTTGGCTTTCAGGTGCAGTGTGTGGCGCAGCCTGGGGTGTCCGTGGGCAGGCAGGGCTTTCTGTGCTGGCACCTTTTCCCTGCGAGGAATCCTCATTTGGATCGAGTTTTGGGGGGGCTGCTAAAATGGCGGGGCGGGGCTGACCAAAGGGGGACAGCAGCCCTGTTTGCCGGGACAGAAAGCTTGTGAGGTTTGGCTTCAGGTGCATTGTGTGGCTCAGCCTGGGAACTCTGTGGGCAGGCAGGGCTTTCTGTGCTGGCACCTTTTCCCTGCGAGGAATCCTCATTTGGATCCGTTTGGATCGGGTGGCCGGCAATGGCGGGGCGGGGCTGACCAAAGGGGGGACAGCAGCCCTGTTTCCCGGGACAGAAAGCTGGTGAGGTTTGGCTTTCAGGTGCATTGTGTGGCTCAGCCTGGGCACTCTGTGGGCAGGCAGGGCTTTCTGTGCTGGTACCTTTTCCCTGCGAGGAATCCTCATTTGGATCGGGTTTTGGGGGGGCTGCTAAAATGGCGGGGCGGGGCTGACCAAAGGGGGGACTGCAGCCCTGTTTTCCGGGACAGAAAGCTTGTGAGGTTTGGCTTTCAGGTGCAGTGTGTGGCACAGCCTGGGCACTCTGTGGGCAGGCAGGGCTTTCTGTGCTGGCACCTTTTCCCTGCGAGGAATCCTCGTTTCGATCGGGTGGCCGGCAATGGCGGGGCGGGGCTGACCAAAGGGGGGACAGCAGCCCTGTTTCCCGGGACAGAAAGCTTGTGAGGTTTGGCTTTCAGGTGCAGTGTGTGGCGCAGCCTGGGGTGTCCGTGGGCAGGCAGGGCTTTCTGTGCTGGCACCTTTTCCCTGCGAGGAATCCTCATTTGGATCGGGTTTTGGGGGGGCTGCTAAAATGGCGGGGCGGGGGTGACCAAAGGGGGGACAGCAGCCCTGTTTCCCGGGACAGAAAGCTTGTGAGGTTTGGCTTTCAGGTGCAGTGTGTGGCTCAGCCTGGGGTGTCCGTGGGCAGGCAGGGCTTTCTGTGCTGGCACCTTTTCCCTGCGAGGAATCCTCATTTGGATCGAGTTTTGGGGGGGCTGCTAAAATGGCGGGGCGGGGCTGACCAAAGGGGGACAGCAGCCCTGTTTGCCGGGACAGAAAGCTTGTGAGGTTTGGCTTTCAGGTGCATTGTGTGGCTCAGCCTGGGCACTCTGTGGGCAGGCAGGGCTTTCTGTGCTGGCACCTTTTCCCTGCGAGGAATCCTCATTTGGATCGGGTTTGGATCTGGTGGCCGGCAATGGCGGGGCGGGGGTGACCAAAGGGGGGACAGCAGCCCTGTTTCCCGGGACAGAAAGCTTGTGAGGTTTGGCTTTCAGGTGCAGTGTGTGGCGCAGCCTGGGGTGTCCGTGGGCAGGCAGGGCTTTCTGTGCTGGCACCTTTTCCTTGCGAGGAATCCTCATTTGGATCGGGTTTGGATCGGATGGCCGGCAGTGGTGGGCGGGGCTGACCAAAGGGGGGACAGCAGCCCTGTTTCCCGGGACAGAAAGCTTGTGAGGTTTGTCTTTCAGGTGCAGTGTGTTGCGCAGCCTGGGGTGTCCGTGGGCAGGCAGGGCTTTCTGTGCTGGCACCTTTTCCCTGCGAGGAATCCTCATTTGGATCGGGTTTTGGGGGGGCTGCTAAAATGGCGGGGCGGGGCTGACCAAAGGGGGGACAGCAGCCCTGTTTCCCGGGACAGAAAGCTTGTGAGGTTTGCTTTCAGGTGCAGTGTGTGGCGCAGCCTGGGGTGTCCGTGGGCAGGCAGGGCTTTCTGTGCTGGCACCTTTTCCTTGCGAGGAATCCTCATTTGGAACGGGTTTGGATCGGGTGGCCGGCAGTGGTGGGCGGGGCTGACCAAGGTGGGGGACAGCAGCCCTGTTTCCCGGGACAGAAAGCTTGTGAGGTTTGGCTTTCAGGTGCAGTGTGTGGCACAGCCTGGGCACTCTGTGGGCAGGCAGGGCTTTCTGTGCTGGCACCTTTTCCCTGCGAGGAATCCTCATTTGGATCGGGTTTGGATCGGGTGGCCGGCAGTGGTGGGCGGGGCTGACCAAAGGGGGGACAGCAGCCCTGTTTCCCGTGACAGAAAGCTTGTGAGGTTTGCCTTTCAGGTGCAGTGTGTGGCGCAGCCTGGGGTGTCCGTGGGCAGGCAGGGCTTTCTGTGCTGGCACCTTTTCCCTGCGAGGAATCCTCATTTGGATCGGGTTTTGGGGGTGCTGCTAAAATGGCGGGGCGGGGGTGACCAAAGGGGGGACAGCAGCCCTGTTTCCCGGGACAGAAAGCTTGTGAGGTTTGGCTTTCAGGTGCAGTGTGTGGCACAGCCTGGGCACTTCTTGGGCAGGCAGGGCTTTCTGTGCTGGCACCTTTTCCCTGCGAGGAATCCTCATTTGGATCGGGTTTGGATCGGGTGGCCGGCAATGGCGGGGCGGGGGTGACCAAAGGGGGGACAGCAGCCCTGTTTCCCGGGACAGAAAGCTTGTGAGGTTTGGCTTTCAGGTGCAGTGTGTGGCGCAGCCTGGGGTGTCCGTGGGTAGGCAGGGCTTTCTGTGCTGGCACCTTTTCCCTGCGAGGAATCCTCATTTTGATCGGGTTTTGGGGGGGCTGCTAAAATGGCGGGGCGGGGCTGACCAAAGGGGGGACAGCAGCCCTGTTTCCCGGGACAGAAAGCTTGTGAGATTTGACTTTCAGGTGCAGTGTGTGGCGCAGCCTGGGCACTCTGTGGGCAGGCAGGGCTTTCTGTGCTGGCACCTTTTCCCTGCGAGGAATCCTCATTTGGATCGGGTTTGGATCGGGTGGCCGGCAATGGCGGGGCGGGACTGACCAAAGGGGGGACAGCAGCCCTGTTTCCCGGGACAGAAAGCTTGTGAGATTTGGATTTCAGGTGCAGTGTGTGGCGCAGCCTA